>NW_010973450.1:3268440-3308458 GCF_000737465.1 Haliaeetus leucocephalus | reverse complement strand
CAGTACTGCAGGTGGGGTCTCACGAGAGCAGTGATGTGCCCTCACTACTCACGGCATCTATTTCTTCAGCTGGGTGAGAAAGCCAAAACTTCAAACCTTCTTGCACCAACACTAGGAAATTGGTCCTAGTGGGGTCTTTCAGCCCAGAAAGGACAGAGAAGTTAAATTCTGATATTGCCTTGGTTCATTAGTTAGACCAAGAATTAAGCAAAGGGAAAATATACTTCTAATCTATAACTTTCCAGTCTCCAGTGCTTAGAGCATGTATTCGTTATGAAGTAGAGACACCCAGTAACAGCTCCTCAGGGCCATACAAGTATATTTGAGGACATGCAGTACATGGGCCCTGACATGGCTTCATTTACTTGGTAACCATAACCCTATTCTTCAAAATAACTTCCACATTGCCCCTCTTCTCCCTGCTTTCCCATCCAAAATGAGCTCTAGTGCAAATGAGGTACATGGGAAGTATCAGTACCTGCAAAGAAACCAAGAACATCTTTTCCTCGTTCTCCAGAAAGTAAAATGGAAAACAGAAGCATCTCTCACATTGAAAACCCACTGGATTTACTTATGCTTTGGACTCTTTTTTTTTAAAGACCACCTCTAATAATGTACAACTAATTTGCCACCCAAAAAAAATCAATTGCAGACGCAGATAACAGCTTTTGGATGTCTAATTTGAGTCCCACAAATCAAGTAGATGTTGAAGTGCTGTATGTTGCACTTACAGCTTTTCTGCCTCCTAATTTTGCACACGTGGAGACACCAAAATTGGGGAGTTTTAGGGTTTGTTTCATTTTTAACACAGGCCCTACATGCAAAAAAAAAACCAACCAGAGTCCCCCATGTGGTCACACACTTCTTAAGAGTCTGGACTGCAGTGGTTGGGGAATAATATACATATTACACACTGAGGTTTCCACTCCAATTCCCTGCATCCAGAGCTCTCACCATGGACATGCATCTCTATGGTAAAACAATGTTTAATTCAAATAAAAAAAGTTCAGGGATTTGATCAACATCCATGAGTTCTTGGCACAATCGCTCTTGAAGACGCCTGCACAATTTTGCGGGCCATATATAGGTCTTCAGTGTGACATGCCCTGATGACGTGTGTCACAGTTTATTATATGGGTCCCAAACAGCAAGGCTGAGAGCGAGGAAGAAACAGGCAGGCACAGAGGCTGGTAGCAGGAAAGGCATCAGGAAATAGTGTTCTTCATGTCCATATCAGCCCTAAAATATACCCAGGGAGCCACTGATAAGTATGAACCACCTCACTTGTGGACCCAAGCTTGGCCTTCCATGCAGTTTCTAGGGCATAAAATCATAAATTGACCTTCCATAAATGGAAGGGACACCCTGGTAATGCCCCATCAACATGACAGCCCCGAGCCCAGCACCCTCCAGCCTAGCCAAAATACCCATTAGTGGCAAAGAGGACACAGCACGTCTGCAGAAGACGGACAAAGCAGCATGCTATGCTGAGCCTTGCTGTTACAGGACACCTGTAGACAGGTTCATAATCAGAGCAGTCTATATAACACATCTAATTACACTGGAGACCAGAACCAGCCATACAGCCACAACTCCAGCTTAAAGCCCTTCTCCGCACCCACCCCAGAGTCAGAACTGAAGGCAGGTCCTACACAGTAGCAGTTGTCTTGATTTTTCAGGGGACTTTGTAGGCCAGACCAGAATTTCCTCAACTTTGCTGGTCCGTTTGTAGCACCACATTGCCATCTGCTGTCCCTCGCCTTCCCTGGCAGCCTCACCAATAACCAGGTGAAATACAGCAGCACAGCTAGTGCAGTCTAAACAAAGCTGTTCAAAATGCAAATAGGTCCATGATCCATCACTTCGTTTAAATGGATTTTAACATTTTAATCAACTATTTAAGAAATACAAGAGATGAGCTTGTAGGGGGGGTTGACCCTGGCTGGAGGCCAGGTGCCCACCAAAGCCGCTCTATCACTCCCCTCCTCAGCTGGACAGGGGAGAGAAAATAAAACAAAAGGCTCGTGGGTTGAGATAAGGACACAGGGAGATCACTCAGCAATTACTGTCACTGGCAAAACAGACTCGACTTGGGGAAAATTAATTTGATGTTTTTACCAATCAAATCAGTGTAGAGTAATGAGAAATAAAACCAAATCTTATAAACACCTTCCCCCCACCCCTCCCTCCTTCCTGGGCACAGCTTCACTCCCAAATTCTCCACCTCCTCCCCCCTGGCAGCACAGGGGGATGGGGAATGGGGTCAGTTCATCACACCTTGTCTCTGCCACTCCTTCCTCCTCAGGGGCAGCACTCATCACACTCTTCCCCTGCTCCAGCATGGGGTCCCTCCCATGGGAGACAGTCCTCCACAAGCTTCTCCAACACGGGTCCTTCCCACGGGCTGCAGTTCTTCACAAACTGCTCCAGCGTGGGTCCCTCCCCTGGGCTGCAGTCCTCCAGGCACAGCCTGCTCCACCATGGGTCCCCCGCAGGGTCACAAGTCCTGCCAGAAAACCTGCTCCAGTGCGGGCTTCCCACAGGGCCCCAGCCTCCTTCGGGCATCCCCTTGCTCCAGTGTGGGCTCCTCCCCGGGCTGCAGGTGGAGATCTGCTCCCCCATGGACCTCCCTGGGCTGCAAGGGGACAGCCTGCCTCACCGTGGTCTTCATCACCACAGGCTGCCAGGGAATCTCTGCTCCGGCGCCTGGACCATCTCCTCCCCTCCTTCTGCACTCACCTGGGGCTGCAGGCGGTTTCTCTTACATGTTCTCACTCCTCTCTCTGGCTGCTGTTTCTGTCTGCCCTGCAACTTTTTTTCCTTCTTAAAAATGTTCTCCCAGAGGCATTACCACTATCACTGATGGGCTTAGCCTTGGCCAGCAGCGGGTCCATCTCAGAGCTGGCTGGCATTGGCTCTGTCGGACACAGGGGAAGCTTCTAGCAGGTTCTTACAGAAGCCACCCCTGTAAGCCCCCTGCTACCAAAACCTTGCTACGCAAACCCAATACAGCTTGCAAGGATGCAGTTGGATGAAGTGTTACACAAAAAAAAAAAGCAGTGTCCAATAGCAATGCAAGTATTAAATCTTGGCACATTAGAACAATAATGTGCATGGGTGTATCACTTCCAAACCAGCTTTTTATACACCACCAATTCAGTCATTCAAGAATAAATGATGCCTTTTCAGCTAATAATGTCTTGTTTTTATCACCCAAACATATAATAGTATTTTTTGAACTTGTTCCTGAAATGATACACCAAACTATTTGCAGATTTACCTTTCTGCTTAAATCCTGCATGCAACCAGGCAAGCACACCTCAGCTACCTCCTTTTGCAAACAACCTTCCTGGCTTGCCCAGAATCCTGCCCATTTTTTTCTAAAGAACTTGCAGAAAGATCTCTATTAAATACAGGTTTAAGCAGTGGCTTTGGGATAAAGCTAAACCAGACTCGGGGAATAGAACCTGGGTCTTAGTTACAGTGGGAAATTGGAAGAATATTCTTTTTCAGAAAGTTACCTGGGCACGAAGAGTGAGAAAATAAATCTAGCAAAGGGGACTCCTTCCTCAGCAGTCAACAACACCAACAGGAACAGAAAGAACAAGGCATGAGGTTGTTCCTTACTAATTCTGACTAGCCTAACTTGCATGCCTACTATATATACATTAATCCTTTTTGCAGCTCGCAGTGCAGGCTCAGGAGGAAGCAAACAGATGGACAATGACTTATCATTGGAGAGACTTGGATCAGCAACTTGGAAACTTAGATTTATACAGAAAAAGCAAGTTAGTCATCCAAACAAATAGATATGCCCTGGGGAGAAGAAAAATCTGGATAGCAATAGAACAAAAATAAAACCTTAAGAAAAATAAAGACTGTGAGTATGCAGAAGGCAGAAACAGATACAAAGTGAACATGAAGAGAAAAGAGCCAAGGCAACACAAAGCAGGAACATACAACTCTCTGCTAAATGCTCATTTCTTGTGTGAGTGCATTTGCAAAACAATGAAAGAAAGGCCAAAATCTTAAAAGCACTGAATATACCAGCCTTTGTAACATACAGGTCCATATATTGGTGTTTTCTCTAACACTTTAATATTTCCTGGCCCCAAGTTCTGCAGAGGAAGACCGAGGCTGCCGAGCTCCCAGATGTGCCCAGCTGTGCACACACAAATCCCTTCCAGCACACCTGTGCTGAGAGCAGCCAGCAGAGCCTCCCCAGCACCACAAGAGCCACATACCCACCACGTCTGGCCAGCACCACATATAGCCTGACATTGCAGAGTGATTTTGGCACATCCTACAAGTCTCGGGTAGTCCGGGCACGGGGTCACCCAGGAGCAGACATATGATGCACCCAGTGTTTACCAGCAGCATCAGACTCCCTGCGCAAGGGCTGTGCGGTGCCTGTTCACCTTCTGTGCATCAGCAGCTCAATCTGATAGGATATTCAGGATATATTAAGGTTCAGGATTTAAGATAAAAATTATTAGCAGGAGGGAAGGTCACAGAGCAGGATCTCTTAAGCAATGAATAGCTTTTCTGAAGTAATTTCTCTTAGAAATATTCTACAGGAAGCAACCTTGCCAAGGCAGAAGATGGTCTGGATGATCTAATCATCTCTCATGTCAGGGCTGTGTCATTACCTTCAGTTTGCATTACAGATTATGTGTAATACACAGCATCCAGAAATAGCATATGCACAGCAGGTTATTCTCCTGGTCCCTGTTGCTTCCCACCTGTCCAGAAATTGTTTGCCAGATCCACAGATGCAAGTTCCTGTAAGTCAGAAGCTGTCATCTTGTTCAGCAAGAGGACACAGGGATAAAGAGCTGAGATATTGTTGGTATTTACCCTTCCTACAGAAGGCAGGGGAAAAAAAAAGAAAAAGAAAAAACATAGCCACAGGAGTATTAAGTATTCTCTCCAGGAGCACATCAGACACCTGGATTACACCTGGCAGTGAAAGACAGTTACACTAGTCCCTGCCCTGTTTCCATCTCCTTGGAAAATTAACAAGGATGAGCTACTTATTACTCTGGCTGTTATTTCCCACTTCTCTGTATAGCAATAGCATCAGAACAGCAAGCAGGCTTTGCCTGGGAAACAAAGCCAAGGAGAGGCCCAACCCAAAATCCACATTGGCATCATTTGATTAGAGCAGGAGAGGTCTACAGGCTTTATCTTCAGATATTTCCAGATGGAAATTGAGATTATTAAAGCTAATTTATTGTTTCGATAAACATCATTGATATTCAGTGCCTCAAAGAAAGTGTTAGTCCAAATGTATATACTTTTTCTTAAAAATACAATCCACAGCCTGTTTTAACCAGACTGGACTTCAGCCTTTCTCCATCCGTAAGAATCCTTGCATTTTTCTCTTAAATCCTGTCAAGTTAGCTACCTAATCCTACCAAGTTAGCTACTTGAACAACAGAAACCAGCAGAAGAGAGGCAAGTCACACAGGTAAGGGAACCCCACACTTTTGTCCTGAACAGAGGCAGAAAAATCCCAACATTTCAGCTTGCCTCCATCAGTACTTGATTTCCTCCTGATGCCATGGAGCTGTGCCAGGGTAAGGCTTGCAGGAGCAGCGATATCACAAAACAGCCAAAGAACAAGAGTGCCAAAACATCAGAAATATTTCAGTTCTGAAATTGCTTCCAGCTCAAGCATCATGATTCGATACAAAACATTTTGGGGTTCAGGAACATGTATCATTACAGTTATTTCAACTGAATTGAAAGAAATACATTTTAAATGTGTGAAGAGTTTGAGCAGAAACCTTTGCATCTTCTCATCACCAAGAGTCTACAAAAACCCCACCCATTTCCTATACTTAGTGAGAGGCTCTAGCACTCAGTGACATCCCGTAGCTCACCAAAAGCAGCCAAAGACCAGAGCAGTCTAAAGGTACACTTTGATCATCGTTGACGGGAGACATACCTGTCCAGCTTTCCATTGCTTTTAGCACTGCAGAGAGGAAGGAACCTCCAGTTACAGCTGTGCCAGCCAGGGCAAAAGTGTTGGGGAATTAATAGTTGCTCACTCTTTCCCTCTAGCCATCATTACAAGCAGAAGTTAAGTAACATATGCATCAACTCCCTTCTCCCCATTTATTATCCAGGAGAAGCAGAACTAATTAAATATCAGCCTCAAACAGCCAATTCTTTCAGCATGAGGGAGATCGTGAAAAATCACATTCTCCCATTAACTTCCCATGCAGTACCAGAAGAGCTAAGTTAGAAACCCACCAGCCTGGAGACATATTCTCCTCCAATTTACATTTTAATGGGAGAGCAGAGGACTTATTGCTAAGTGCCAGGAGCTGATAGAGCTGTACACATTCTGAGGGTCTAATAAATGCACTGACCCATATTTTTCACATTTTATGGGACAGTGGGGAAAACTGCTGAAAGAGCTCATCTGCAGCTATGTTAATTACACTTTCTATGGGAAGGCAGAGGAACATGCCACAAAGAGCTACTTGCAGCTGCATTTGTGGGACAGTTTAATCTACTGTTTAGAGCAGGTAATTACATGCTGGAAGGATCCTAAGTTCTCATGACAGCTGGACCGCTGGGCTCTGTGGTGGTCATGGTCAGACCTTGACCCTTCTGGGCTGTTCAGACCACTTACAAAAGCTATAAAGGCAGTAGAGCTTTACTGGGTGAAAAAATGCATTTCAATTGAGCTTTCTCAAGTAATTAGGTCCTCCCAAGTAACAAACTACAAAGGAGTTCATTAAAAGTTCTCATCTGTGGCATTTGTTCTCTCTGATCTAGCCCCAATACTGGCTGCAGCTATTGGATAGGTGTTTCTCCTCCTCTTATCACAGCAGGGAAACAAGCGGAGCAAAAGGGATCCCTGCGCTGCCATCCTGCTCATTGGCTTTCAAGAGCAGCAATGCAATTTGAGAAACATTAGTTTTCATCACATACATCAGAGCCCTTCAATCCACGTCTTGTGGCAGAAGAAGGAGGCTGAAGATGACATCGGTACATGTGAAACAGGTAGGAAAGAGCGAGCTACAGAACAGACAACAGAATTGCTTAATTTAAAGATAATGCTTCAGCAGAGGGGAAAAGAGTTGGTCGAAGGAGAGCTGGGTTTGTCCTCTCTTCCATGCAGCATGCGTGGCTCTGCCAGAGCTCACCAGCTAACCTGGCCCCGCAGGGACCTTCCAAAACTCTGGGAACAAATCCCCAAGAGATGCTTTGTGCATACTCTTGTGTCTGTGGTGATTAACCAAGATACCACCTTGCTCAGGAGGTAACTGGGACACAAGGTTTCTCAACAGTTTCCTTACACCACTCAGGTTCAGTCTGGGTCCCTATTCAAGCAGGCAGTCACCCTGGATGTCTGTGTACTCTAAATACTGAACACCATTACACTCAAAGCAGATAAAACAATAAAATAGCCAGCGATTCATTTGGGGGATCTTGAGGGGGGAAAACAACTACCACTTTGGCTGGTGTAACTGATCCCAGAAGAAACACTTTGGGTAGTCACTGTTAGCCAAGTTTTAGTAATGTTGATTTTCAAGAGCTGTGATTTACACGCTATGGAGATACTGAAAGCTTTAAGGTAACTTGTCAGGTTTAACAAGACTTTTTATTTGGTTTTGATACTGAAAAGCTTACTAAGGACTTGGAAACTGGGAAGAAAAAAAATTTCACAATTCTCAAGATCTCCTGCAGTTTCAGCCATACTTTCCATGGCTCCGAGCTGCTTCACTCACTAAAAAGAAAATATTCTGAGCAGGCTGATAACATTTTTATCCAGCAAGAGACATTCTCTAGGGTCATAAATGCTTTGAATCTAAATTATTACAGTTTGTGTATATAAAGCTATCCTCCATAACCCCAATCTTACACCTTTAAAGCCAATTTACTGGCCTGTGTTATGCAGCTGAATACCAAGAGAAAAAGGGCAAGACTCAAAGTGAAAAAATAACAATTTAGCTCACAAAGTGATTGTATTATCCTGACATTTTATCGACTCTTTAAAATGAAAGAAACACTGAGACAGATATCTTTATTGACCAGGTTGGTGCCCTTTCAATACCAAACTGATGAACAATCATATTAAGCTAGCCACATATTTATGAATACCCTATAGCTTAATAAATAGTTATGGAGCAATGAAAGTTTACATAGATAACTAGAAATGTCAGAATAATATTACACAGGCACCATAAAATAGAGTATTACTCATTTGAATCACAATCCAACCAAAATAAAACCCACTGCTTGTTTTAAGACTTTGCCCTCATAGCATGCTTCAGTTTTCCAGCCCCTTCTCACTACCTGGTGACTCAGCACAGCAAGATACTCCACAGATGTAATTTTTACTTACTGATAACCAATTTTTCATTAGAGAGCAATAGGCTTAGGCTTAAGGTATCGAAAGAAAAAGTGCAGAGATAAAGGTGGGCAAGAAGCAACTGTAGAGACAGTTTAACAATAAAGCAAGAACAGATGTTTCCTCTGCCAGGGAGAAAAGGTGCACCAGCAGTTTCCCCACTGCCTCATGGCTCCTTCTAAGAGAAGCAATTAAGTGTTATGCTGCCTAGAAGAGACACATTTACATTGATCTCTTACCAGAAGAGCACAAGAGAAAAAAAAGCAGGTCTGGTTATCTCCTCTCCCAGACATCTACCTGGCTTCCTAAGAGAGACAGAGCTGGGCTAAAACAGACCACACACACCAGACCCTTTGCAGAAAAAAAAACCCAAAAAACCAAACAAACAAGAAAAACCCAACCACACCAAAAAAAAAAATCTCATTTCAGATGATCCCTCTCCCATCAAACACTTAAACTAAAAGCTCCTTGGAGCAGGAATGGGCATCTTGAACATTTATATTCTCTTGGAGGGGCTGCCAAAAAAATTAATTATCCATTTCACACAGCATCCACCAGGAACACAAGAGGGGAAACTGAAAACAAGTTTTCAAGCTATACCCTACCCCTTGTGTCCAGCTGGTCTACTACAAAATCAAGTAAGGAGTACTGACCTTCGGCGGGGGGGGAACCAACGTACTCTGATTTTCAGCCAAACAAACCCAGGCTTTTCAGCAGCACTAGTGAGGAAAGAAAAAGTTAGTTCCCCCAGAAGCAGCAGCTGAGGGCTTGCAGGGCTGCTTTCACACACAGCATATGAATAAATGGGCCCCAAACCCTATACTAAATTATGCAGAGCAAGAATTAGAGCTCTTCTCTGAAACCATGCCTTGACAAGTAAAATATTTCACCATGAAACATCTCTGGAAGCTGACCTGTTATCAGAACATAGCACTTTTAGACAAAAACCTTCTCCAAAAAACCTACCTGGAGAAGAGACAGGGAGAGGTAGGGAACAGAATTACAACAGGCTACCAAAGTATTTTGGTCACACTCTAACATTGAGTTAGATGTACTCAGTCATTACATACACAACTCCAGCTGGGGAGGACATAACCAGCAAGGAGCCAAGAGTAAATACATTTTTAGTCCCTGCTATAAATGAACATGTATACACTGCACATACCAAAAACCTACCCTGTAATCTCTTCAGATGATACTACACTCTTCCCTGTAAACACTCCTAAACCAACTTTGCTCCTATAGATTATTTCTAGCAACACCAAAGACATCAAAACAACTAAATCAGCCCTTGCCACAATTGCCCTGGAGGTACAACAGGTGCTCTGCTCTGAATTTCCATTTGCTGAGCAGAGCTCACCAGAGCATCCTTAATGCTCTTCATCCCTCCAACTTTCTTTTCCTAACGAACTTCCCCACATTGCTTTACTAGGACACAACTGCAATCTAAAGCTATTTAGAGAAAAACAAACAAAACACATCTCAGCCATGCTCCCTTAAACACAACATGCTGTGGCTTGTAACTGAATTCATTAGCATCAGCCCATTGACTTCAAGCAGAACTGAACCACAGGTTCCCCAAAAGCTCACTGCTCCTGTAATCTGCTCTCTTCTAAAACATGTAGGTCCAGACTCCACAGAGATATAAATCTCAGTAACCTCACTGAATCCAACCAAACACATCAGAGCAGAGCCCAGACCACCACCTTGTTTACATCCAGAAAATACAAAGTAATTAGGACAAAGCTGGCATATTTTAAAAATATAGGTAGTATTTCTTTAAATAAGACATTCCAACATCTTTTTCTGTTCCTTTCTTCTCCCACTACCTTTGCACCTTTAGGTCAGACTTACTTTTTTTTCCTGTTTACTTGAGAAGTAGAGTTATTAATATTAACTGCATTGGTCACAATGATGAACTAAATAGGCAATACCAGTACACCAGTATGCACGACCCAGAATATAGAACAGCCCCAGCACCCAGAAACACCCACCAGCACACAGCACAAATTTGGGTGCTGGTATCCACCACATCATGGACTTGCGGGGAGGTGGAGGAGAGGAGGAACAGGGACATGACAACAACACTCCCAAAGCAGGATTTGCAGTGATCTCTGCCAGCCACAGCCACCAACGCTGGCAACAACACAGCGATGGGGTTTCCAGAGGTCAGATGTGTCTATGGGAGTTTCAGTCACCATTTAGATACCCTGAAAATAAGTAGTAAAAGCAATGCCTTCCTCCCATGCATAAGCCTATAATAAATACACGGACACATCAAAACATCCACCTGCATTGGCATGTGCAAGCATAAAGCCACATACAGGTGCGCACACAGATGCAAGCATTTAAGGCTTAAGTGAACCAAAACCTTTTTTTTTTTCCCCAGGAAAAATAAATACTCCTAGACATAGTCCCATAATTAATTTCAAATCTGTTGACCATAAAAAGGATTTATAGCAAAAGAAGATTTAAATGCTGTAGAACTAGCTGCATAGGGCTTTTTGACCAAATACCAGAAAATGTATCAAGCAAAATAATTTATTAGTTTAATCTCTCAAAGAGTGTGCATTTTTTTTCTTGGTTTGCTGGCCCTAATGTCACAATCTAATACTAGGCCTTTAGCTTGGTACCTCACTCACCCCTGAGTGTCTCAAGTGCAATTACCTGTTTCAGGGAAAAAAATTCAGATATCTCTCAGGTCTAGAATGGCTTTTTTTTTTTTTTTTTTTTTAATTTGAGTCAAAGTCTGGAGAGTCTCAAACTTAAAGCAGACTGGAGGTTACAAAACAATGCTTTAAACTGAGAAAGATTAGCTAAAACAGAGCCAGCACATTTTCTGTCCATCCTCAATTTTATCTTATTGAAATAAAAATATTTCCTATAAAAGGAACAAAGTATGGAAGTTCTGGCTGCAGCAAGTGGAACTTCACCCAGAAAGCTTTTTCATTAAGATGAAAAATCCCTGCTTGAAAAAGGATTTATTTACAGAAAACAAGAGCAACTCAAAGTCATTAAAATGCACAAAGTGATTCAAATTTACCCCAAAATTGACTTTGCAACTTTTAATATATGCATTTAAGTTTAAGCACCTTTATAGAAGACTGTAACAGTTGTTAAACCAGACCTTATAACACCACGCAAGAGCAAAGCCTTTTCATCTTGAAATTAAATCATTGCATGGTGCAGTACTCCGCCATTCCAAAACAGTTTCAAGTAGTATTTCTGAAACTCCAGCCTCAGAGGTACAACTTTGCAGACAGGGCACATAAAACTGTGACAGAGCTCTTACTGTGAATAAATAATGGTGGCTATATCTAGAAAACAATACCAGCCTATACACCACTTGATAAATATCCCCTATTAAGAAGCTCCAGCATTTTACAAGCACACTGGATAACTAGCAGTGATCACACTATAATCCATTTTAATTCACATCAAAAAGTGCTTTTTCTCCTTTCAAGAGAGAATTACTTTCTCCAGCCAAGTAGTTGTAGGCAAAGTTACAAGTCTCTGAAAAAGCAAGGCATATTTCAACTGAAATACCTGAATTGGGATTATTATATTGTGTTTTCAAACCTATTATGAATTCATATCTTGAAGTCAGCATACCTTCACTAAAACATATCCATTTTCATCTAAACCAGCCTATAACAGCAAGCGCTCACTTACCTGGGACACAACGTATTGATCCAGAAAGGAAGGAGAAAGATAGCAATCACCAAGAAAGGTTGCCTTCTACCAGTCAAAGGCCACCAAGGCACAGTCTCTGCTCCAAAAGAGACCCAGCACTCCCAGCTCATGGGATATTATCCCTTTTATTAACCCACAACACAGCAGCCCTCAGGCTTTGCAGGTGGCCCTCGTTCTGGGGCAAACTCAGCTCAGCTGGTGAGCAAGGTGAGATAGATGCCTGAAAGCAAGGGTTGGCTCTCAGGAGCACAAGGCATCTGGAAAGCCACAGAACAAGAGCAAGAAGCACAG
The DNA here is from genome assembly GCF_000737465.1 of Haliaeetus leucocephalus. Lineage (NCBI taxonomy): Eukaryota > Metazoa > Chordata > Aves > Accipitriformes > Accipitridae > Haliaeetus > Haliaeetus leucocephalus. The sequence continues at coordinate 3,296,106 of NW_010973450.1, read as the reverse complement.
GGAGACCCAAGTTATCCTGCATAAGACAGTGCCTCCGAAGTTCCTCGGGGCAAAAAACACAGCCCTGCCAATAAAATTATTAAAATAAGTGCTAATATTATGGCATCTGTGTAACATCTGAGACAGGAATGAAAAGGCATGAAAAATACCAGAAGAGAGGTGGTTTGCTCTGAAAATCAGAACAGCTTTGTAATCTCGTTAGAGCTGATTGCAACATGATTTGTGCCAGGCAAGAGTGAGTTCAGGGCTGCCTTGACACCACTCCAGGTACTTTATTTACTTTGAGGTGCAAGCAATGGTATCAAGCAAAGCTGTATCAGATAGGGGCTTTAAAGCAAAGCTGTATCAGATAGGAGCTTTATCAAAGTATCAAGAATGATTTTCCTTCCCACTGGCATATTCTGTTCTCTGAGGTTAGGAAGAGTGCTGGCAGCAAGGAGTCATGACTGCTCAGGATCCTTCCATCTGATATCCCTCACTCTCCCCTGGTTTTATACAGAGGACTTAGTTGCCTAACTTAGGGCTCCAGTATGTTTTTGCTAGCAAGGGTCCCAAATTCTTCCGTAGATTTAGCCCTCAACATCCTAATTAAAGAAGCAGCTGCTTTTTATGGCCTTATGTCAGCTTGGACTAATTTTTCTTAGTTATTGAAAACAGCTGCTCTTCTGATTAGTACACTGAGCATTTATTTTCTCTTACACCAGTGTCAAACTGCTTCATTGCAGCATAGACAGGAGATAGTTTTACAAAATAAATCTGTGCTAAGTAGAAGCAGAAGTGAAATGGAACAAATATTTTGGCAATTTTGGCAGTGCTACATAATGAGACAAAGCACATCCTCAATCAATTCATTTACTTTTGTTCTGACACGACATGAAAAATGAGGAAAGCCATATAAAAATGAGCTCTTCTTTAATACTTCAAAACTTCCCACGGAACAGTTAGCTTCAGTTAAAAGTTGTTGCAGCAGAACGCTTCACCGAAGTACCCCACAGCAGCGAGACTGCAAATGCCATTGCAAAAAAACCCGACCTTTTACAATAGAAAATGGCTTGGATTAAAGTTTTCTAGCCCAATGGTCTCAGGCAGGCTACCTGGGAGCAGGCAGGAAAGGGTAAAGCCTGGGCTGCTGCAGGTGGAGGCAGAGCTGGCAAGCGTGTAGAACCCAGCTGGGCAGCAGCTCTGCCCCTCTCCTTCACTTCAGCCCTCCTGCAGATCTGCTGTGTTTAAAGCTCTGAAACCCTTTGAGCAGGGAGGTTTCATATGGCCTTTAAAAGACAGAAGAAGCCTACCAAGACACCAGCCCCTGAGTCTCTGCTTGTAAAAGGAGGAGGTGTGTACATTTGTTTGTGTGAATATTTCTGGTAATTGGGCGCAATTTTTGAGCCCAGTTGTGGACTGATCTGATTAAAGATACTTGGTTAACAAACAATACTTGGTTTGGCCAAGATACCAAAGTAGAAAAAATAGTAGAGAAACAGTATTTTCCAGGTGTTATTGTTAATTCAATTTGATATCAGATAAAGATAATTCCCACTCTACAAAGATCCATATTTATCCAAACCACCCCTCGCTGTGCTTAACACACTCAATTTTGCAAGATACTTGTTTAATGTATTTTAATTAAATTTAAAAAAACCCACTTGCTTTCAGAATAAACATCAACACTTTAAATGAAACTGAAAGTACCACTGGCACAGCTATAGACCCTAAGAAACCTATGTATGTGAAGGAGCTGTGTGTTATTTCAGTAACTTGTATGCATGCTTCTTGCCTTCCCAGTCAGGGTTTCAGGCAGAAATCCCTTCCACTGGTGTTTGGTTAATGATAAAATATGCCCTTAGCATAGGAGCCAGAATCAACTACCATTACAGCTTTCCTATATCCATTATGGGGGTTTAGAAATCAGTGGGTTTGTCATGTGCATCCCACGTCCTTCCCCAGGCCCTGTGAGTCTGGACCTTTGCATAGCCTGGACTGTCTCCAGCTGCTCCTATTAACCTGCTCTCAGAGCACCTTTGCAGGATTTAAGCAGCTCAAAGTCTCCTAACCTGGCTGTCCTCTTCATGGGTATATTTTATGCAAAGATTTTTGGAAGGAAGCAGGTGCTCTTCTAGCTTGCGCTGTGTTGCCAGCTCCTCTTTTCTCTAGAGGACCAGGCAATTAATTTACAGAGAGGATTAGATCTGAGCAGATTCTTGAGAGACTCTGAATTTTTGCATTGCTTTCTCAAGAGCATTTGTAGAGGTTATTTATACAAAAAGTGTAAGAAACTTCAGCAGGAGAAGAGAAAATTGCTAGTCAGATGTCCATATACCACCATCTGTTACAGGGATCGTATGGGAAGCAGCACGAAGGCGCAACAAAAGAATTGAGGGTGTTGTGACAGCAGGAATCCAAAATTATTATTACAACTTCTTGGTTTTCCTCAATATTTAACAGCTGCCAGAGAATTCATAAACCAGAATCTGCATCTTTTATATACTTAGTACTCTGGATTTGAACTACATAGGAACAAACTCAGTCTAAGCACCAAATTAAGTACCAACTTTTTGACAAAGCCGGTACAGCTCACATTTGAATTGTTGATATTGAAAGAGGGCTGCAAAGCCGATGAGTTGAAGGACCCTTTACATTTACTGGATAGATAGGATCAGCCTTTTAAAATTGCCTTGTTTTTATCTTAAAATTTAACAGTAGTTCTCTGCTGTTAATTTTCTCACTGGATAAAAAACGTCTCGGGAACTCTTCATCTTGGTGCCATGTAAGAAGAAGACATTAGGGACAGGGACATGATTTATGATGGCACTTAAATATGGTATGGAAAGCACCATGGCAATTTAAGCAAGGAAACTGAGACGAATGGGAATAGTAGCCTAATTCACCCTGTTCACATTGGGATCAGACCCAGCATTTATCAAATCACTGGGAAAAAGTCCCAGTCTTGTGACTGCCTGAGAAGACAAGTAAATCCCAGTGCCACTGAAGGCTAGCTATGGGACTTGAGTTTTATTTCTAAAAAAAAAAGAGTGATTGGAACAATTTTGTGTGCCACCGTTAATATGCCAAAGGTGGCGTAAAGTTACGACGATGAGAGAAGGTGCATTAATAAGGAAATATGTCCAGTCTGACATCCAGAGATTATTTAATGTCATACTTTTATTTCACAGGATTTAGTTCCATTTTGGTAAACCAGCTTTTTAAAAATGTGCCCACAAGTCCACTGGGCCATCACAACGCCTCAGGACTCGAGCGAGTGCCAAAGCCTGCTCCTGGCTGCCTCCTCCTCCTCCCTGCAGCCGAGAGCCAACCCCACAGCATCAGCTGAATCATCAGCGGCTCAGAAACAGGTCGTTTCTGAGTAGCCTAATAAGGTGGATTATGCATCTCTCAGTTACTTTTGAAAGTGTCAGATATATTTTTACCTAAGGACAATAGTTAGGGGTTTTTTACACTGATTGAATAGCTCTAATACTCTTTTAGAGAAACCTTTATATAATTCATGACCAAGTCTAAAGTACTAGATAATACTGATTCAATGATAAAACAACTTTAAAACTTGTAATGTGATTTCAAGAAACCTACTGCTCATGTTCACATCTGATTAAGCTCTATAAATCAAACTCTGCAATCTTTACCAAAACCAATGGTTACGAGCACTGATTTCTAGAGTTTTGGCCATGCAAGGATTGAAGGAGCAGGTGTGATTAAAACAGCAGTTGGACAGTGAGTTTCATTACATAATTTGAATAGGCTAATCACAAACCTGAAGTCTGTGATACGAAATCCCTTCCCCATGCCAGTCCTGCTGGCGTTTGGACAATGGTTTCTCTTAGCCATCACCCACCTGCGCAAAGGACGTGCCGCTTCTTGGGGCTGCTAGTTAAAACTAATCCATATATTGCAAATATAAATCTTTTTGTTAAAAGCTCACGAAACTAGCAACTAAACCAATATGCTAAACTGATGCTCATCTCTCCTCTCACAGGCAGAGGGAAAGGCATGTTTCCCAGTACCATCTTTGCCCTTTAAATCTATAGCAGGATCTCAAAAACATCTGGATACAGAAGAAACCCCGTAAAGATGCTGTCGTCTTCAGCACTGACATAGACCCCGTTCCAGTCTCGTGCAACCTCCAGCCACACCTGGTCGCCTGCACTCAGCTTCAGGACCGTCAGGAAGGATGCCTGGTCGATCTCCTGGCCGTAGAGCGTCTCACGGGCTTTGGCCACCTTCCTGCTGCGGGCAACGAGGCTGACGCGGGCTGGACGCCCTCTCACCGTCAGGTGGTAAGCGAAGACGTATGCCCCGGGCACGCTGCAGTTGAATTTCCCAGTGGAAGGGTTGTAATCTTCTTGGTCGTTGTACAATATCTTGTCAAATCTAATGGGGACGTTGGGTGGAGGGAAGGGCTTGGACAAGCCGGCACTGAACGCTGATCGCAGGAGCTTTGCCGTGTCCCCTCGGGCACCCTTTGCCCCACGGGAGCCTTTCTTTCCCGGAGCCCCTCGGCCCCCCTTGCTGCCAGCGGCCCCCTTGGGCCCAGAAGGTCCTGTCATGCCGGCAGGTCCCAGGTCCCCTTTTTCACCCTTACTTCCTTGCTCGCCCTTTTCTCCCTGTTTTCCATCCACCCCCTGAATACCCTCAACCCCCATCTCCCCTTTGCTCCCTTTTTCTCCCTTTGTCCCCCCTTCCCCTCTTTCTCCCTTCGCACCTCTTCCCCCTGGCTCCCCGCAGTACCCCTTCTCCCCTGTGTCTCCCTTTTCCCCTTTGTCACCCTGTTCTCCATCCACTCCTGGGTCTCCAGCATCCCCCCTATCTCCCTTTTCTCCTTTGGTCCCGTTCTCACAAGTGTCCCCTTTGGACCCTTTTTGTCCCTTCAGTCCAGGGAAGCCATAGTTGCCCTTATTGCCTTTTACTCCAGCTTCACCTAGGAAAAGGGCAAAGTGGGAGGAAAAAAAAGATTAAAAACATTAGTATTGGATTGCTTTGGAGATGACAGCAAAGGGAAAGGTCAGAGTAATACTCCTGGGTTTCCCAGCCCCTGTTACATACCTTGCAGCCCAGGTTTGCCTGGATAACCGGGGTTTCCACTTATTCCTCGCTCGCCTTGCTCCCCTTTGCCTCCTAGGACATTTCACCATTAATATATTGTTGGTGGTGGTGTCTGCAGCACAGCAATCATTTCACGGAAGATGACTGGTATGATTTCACATGTGTCCCTCACTTCATTAATAAAATAGACATAAGCAACGTGTGTTTTCAAGAAATGCCTTCAGAAACCTCAGCTGAATCTCACAGCACCAAGCACCATCATGCAGACAACTGCATCTCACTCGAATGTTGGATTTCTGACTCTAATCAGCGCCTCATTGGGAGGTGGTTGCTGCTGTTGTCCTGGTTTTGGCTGGGACAGAGTTAATTTTCTTCCTAGTAGCTGGTACAGTGCTGTATTTTGGATTTAGTATGAGAATAGTGTTGATAACACGCTGATGTTTTAGTTGTTGCTAAGTAGTGCTTATCCCAAGTAAAGGATTTTTCAGTTTCCCATGCCCTGCAAGCGAGCAGGTGCACAAGAAGGTGGGAGGCAGCATGGCTAGGACAGCTGACCTGAACTAGCCAAAGGGATATTCCATACCATAGGACGCCATGCTCAGTATATAAACTGGGGGGAGTTGGCCGGGAGGGGCTGATAGCTGCTCGGGGACTGGCTGGGCATTGGTCAGTGAGTGGTGAGCAACTGCATTGTGCATCACTTGTTTTTCTAGGGGTTTATTTCTCTCCCTCTTTGTTATCTTCCTTTTCATTACAATTTAACATTATTGTTGCTGTTGTTGTTGTTATTAAATTGTTCTTATCTCAACCCTGAGTTTTACTTTTTTTACAACTCTCCTCCCCATCCCACTGGGGGCGGGGAGGAGTGAGCGAGCGGCTGCGTGGTGCTTAGTTGCCGACTGGGGTTAAACCACAACAGCTGTTTAATGGCAAGATGGAGGAGATGACAGCTCTGCATTTCTCACTCCAGGATTGCCAAAAATCTTGTTCAAGTGAATCAAAGCCTAAGAGACTGCACTGACTGAACTGCGCAGCACGCTGCTGCTGTTACACCCATTATCAGCTTTGCCATGTGTTTCTCCACAACCAAAGGCAGCTGCAGGATCCTACCAGTGGTGTGTGTCAGCAGGACAGAGCTGCTCCAAGCCTGAAATGAAGGGCAGGGTTTCCTTTCCATTACTACTGATGGATAATAATTGCTCTCCATCTTAGCTGAAATCATTTTGCCTGAGATACTTAAATGGAAATGCAGCTTCTATACCTGTGCGGAGCTTCCATGGTGTTTTCTTCCTGCTTATTTCCCTAACCCAAGGCAAACTGAACTCAGTTTTTAAACTCCCGTTCAGAACAAGGAGTTTCAAGTGAGATCTTTATGAGCGGCTGTTCCTATACTGCCCACACATATGCTACCACCATCTGAGTTATTGTCCCTGCACTAATACCAGCTAAATCTTGCCAGGTGCCAATCCATACCAGTATACTCCATTTCCTTTGAAAAATATTTCTTTCTATAATTTTGTGGTATTCGATGAGGACAACAGCATCTGTTTTCAAAATGAGTAGTTAATCTGCTTTACCTCTTTCTCCTTTAGAACCTTTTGGACCTTGAGGACCTGGGGCTCCTGGCAGACCTTGCAGACCAGCATCTCCTTTCTCCCCCTTGGGACCTGTAACATAATCACATTAACAAAATTATCTTTCTTATAAAGAAAATTTGCAAAAATAGCTAAGCAACATGTCATTGAGGGATGCATGTAAGGAAAACTCTGTTTCCATCACCCTGAGAGGAGCTGGCTATTTTATCTGACATCATACAACCAATGCAAAGAAAACGTGAGACAGAGGGGCTTGGCCTGAGCCCTGCTCCCCTACGCCTTGCAGACACTGCAGCTGAAACCCTACAGCAGGGCGAAAGGTGAGGGGTGATGGGGCAACACCGTGCTGCTCATGCTGAAATTAGTGGGGCGTGTGCTCACAGGTCCCCTGGTCAGGCACGCAGATCGCCAGCTTTTGCCTTTCAGCTACTGCAATCCCTAAATCTTACAGATTTGCATTTCACTCTTGGCTGTAGTTAAAGACTTTTTAAAACCAACTTTCAGCTGTCTCAGAGCCACAGGAGCTCAGACATTCATAAAACATCAGAAGTAATCTGTCTTTAATATTTGAGCGCATCTAAGGAGCTCCCATAGCTTCATAATTGCTCCCCTCCTTAAAAAGAATTAAGTCTGCAAATACCAAAGTGAAACCTGGCAGACACCTCCACGCTGCATAAAGGATGGGTTGAAAGGCAAGCATGCTGTCTTCAATTTTTTTTTTACTTTTTCATCCACTTGGGAATCTAGAGACTGCTGGTGCACGTCTGGGAGCAGACTATGGCAGCTTCAATCATCACAACACAACCCATTTGACACAAGGACTTTTCCATCAGCACTCGAGAAGTATAAGCGCAAACTCCCTTTGCAGCCACTATAATTTCCATTAGCCAATCCCTCCCGAGCTATGGGAAGTGAAAATCCCTTGAGTACATTGTATTAAAAGAAAATTATTTCATGATTTTACCACCTTTCCTCAGATGAATAGTTTCTATCTCCAATATTAGTGCTATTAAAGTGAACATTTGCAGACTAATACACTATTCATTATAGCAGTATTAGAATTAGGTGCTATATAGATATATATTTTAGCAGTAGAAAAAAGAGACAAAGTACGTCTTATAAAATATTTAGGTGCTCTATACAGAGCTGCCTCTTGTGAGAGCAAGTGTTTATTTTAAAATTTGAACCTAAAATTATTTTTGTATTTAACTTCCTCTCTTCCAAGCGGAAAAAAAAATCCAAGAAAAAGAGGCTTTTATCATAAACCTTCAGCAAAGATACAAAACTGCCTGCAGATAGTTTTGAGGGTCATAAAACCATGAAGTGAATGTGAAAGTAAATCTGTGGCTCCCAGGAGATCAGACACAGGGACAGAGAATCGAAAAGCGTGGCCATGTGGGGCAGCAGTGATGTGGTATGGGGCCGGCTCTGCACATGCTCCCACACCAGTGTGGTCCCCAAAGTGAGTGCTGTGGGAAGGAAGCCCCTTTTGGGGGCTTTCCCACTCATACTGGTGTTTTATAACTTCTGGGATGTGGCCAGCATGCACTTTTTTGCTCCGGCTTTACACGAGGTATAATCACATTCGGCATTTGCTGCCCAAGTCTCATTTCTTGAAGGAAAAGCAGGAGTCTCCTTGATAGGGTTTATGCATTTTAGCTAAGAGTGGCAAGACCATACCTGGGGGTCCCTGCTCTCCCAACTGCCCCCAGGGCCCCGCGGCAGGCGGGCAGCAGTCACAGCAGTTGAAGAAGAAATCGGCTGTGTCAAGTGTGTAGTTCTCGAAGGGGAAGAGCGTGGTGGCCCCTTGGGTCGCAGGGCTTGGGGTGGGTAACTTGGCTCTGCCTGGCGCTGCCGCAAACGGGCTTTTCCCCGTGAGAGGGGTGAGGGGGGTGCGAGAGGCACCGTTGCCCACCAGCTGTAAGGGCTTTGTCTTTGTGTACTTCACAGCTGGGGTCACCTTCACTCCGGCGTGCACGGCGATAACAACCAACATCACAAATGCCAAGATGGACCCTGGTGAGCTCCACATGTTGGCAGCTGTAGGAAAAGACAAACACAATTAATTGCTGCACAACACCCTTTGCGTTCGCATGTACCCCACAAAGCCAGAAGACCTGCCTGAGTTTGTGTCAGGCACGTGTGGGCATCTGCTTGGAGGACTACGTTACAAAGCCTCGCTTTTTATGAGGAAAGTAAAGCAAAGTTAGCAAAACCTCCTGCCCACTCACCCGTATCGACCAGCACCCTACAGAGCACTTGCCATCCAGCTGCTCCTGTTAGCTGTGGTTGGAAGTGCTCCCACAGGTATCAACAGAAGTTCAAGGGACTGACTGAGAGTTACACCATCACTGGGACACATGATGTCTCTCTCCCAAGTGCATAGTTAGGAATAATTCAATAATGATTTCAGAGTCTGACACAACTGCACGCTATAAAAAGTTTTACTCTAAAAGAATAAATGAAAACAATGAAACATCAAGTATTCAAAAACTTTTATGTCGATTTTTTCTTTGTTACTGACTGATTTTCTGGACTTACATATTCTTTTAGTGTAAACTTTCAGGTCTGTTCTTTTTATTTTTAAAGTGTTGATTTAGCTGAACCAGGAAGAAAGAACAAAGTAAGAAGCACACATTTTTTCCTATAGGACAGATGACGCCTCTCAGATGACTTGTCATATAAAGCATCTTTGTTTCTTTTTTAAACCAGTGTACCGACCTGTAAATACAAACGGAACAGACTCCCTTTCTTGCTGAACCTGTAATCTAACCTTCCTTAGCAGCTAAGGCACTTCATTACATGAAAAAGTCACCAGGAGAAACTCTTGACTATCCTTGCCATCCAGAGGGCAAAAGGAGATCTGACTCAAAGTCAGGTATTTGGGGGCTGTATTATAATCTTTCCATTTTTAAGAATTCAGTTTTAGAGGAAAGGGTCATGATTTTTTTCCATTTTCACACAACAACAAATCATTTAATGGAAAATTGATTTTCCACACAAAATCCCCAGTGATCACTGCTGCCCATTGCTGCTGTTCAACCCATTCTTCACCCCATCAGCTCCACTAAAGGATAAATTACCCCTTCTCCATGCCTGTGTTGCATTAGGACAGGATACCGGGCACTGATTTTTGTCATAGGCTCGTATTTGCTCCCAAACAGCCCCTGCCAACCTTACCATGAAGAGTTTAGCACAGGCAGGCAGAGAGGAGCCAGAACTGACAGCCAGCAGCAGGGAAGCAGCCACAGTCGCAGAGCAGGAGGGTCATCTGCCGTCTAGAAAGAGAAAAAAAAGCACCAAATTCTCCTTTTGAAGAATATACTCATGTGGGAGTGTTTTGGAGATAACTAAATAAACCCATAACTTCCACATGCCTAAAGCCAGCAGCAGAAAGAAACTGCGACCTTAGAGACCTAGTAACTTTATGGGGAAATGGTAAATCAGTTTTCAAATCAAAACCGTTTCTATGTTTTACTGTCACAAACCACTTCTGCAACAAAAAAACAGACACTCTAAAACAAGACACTCTCCCGTTACGTAGCCAGATTGATGGATTGCTGTCAAACACTGGAAAAACATAATTAATAAAAAAATTATACCTTACCAGTCTGTTTAGAAAATAAATTGCTCAGACCACGGAATCGTTAAACAGATTTTCATTATAATGGGCAAGACTGTTCCTAAAATAATTGTTCCTAAAATAATTATGCTTAAATATATAAATGCATTTTAATAAAACTGAAATTTTGGACTTTTTCATTACATTAGCTCACCACCACTGATTCTAAAATCATTCATTTCTATGCCCCCACTAGGAAAGATTATGATTCACAGTGGACACAAAATATGAAGAATTAAACTTTGCTGCAGTGACATCTCATTCAGTACATCTATATTTAATTGGATCTAAATATCTACTAATCGTTAGCATGTGTCTCATAATAACATTGTAATAATACACTGGTTCTTTTGTTTGGTCCCTAAAATTATAGTATTTAGATATTCCAGTTCACAACAGGTATTTAACCCCAATCTCCCAACTTTAAGTAGCAGGGAGATGATTGCACTTTCTGTTAATTAATTATTTCAAGTTCTTATACATGGGAAGAAAAACACTAGTCCTCATGCAGCTATACATTCATTACAGACAGTGATTTTTCTTGAGACAAATTATATTGCCACTACGTCTTAAATTCTGCGACTTCATTGCAAATATCCCACCTAAAGACTAAATGACCAGTGCGTGCTATCTCCTACCTTATAAACGGTCCTGCTCCCAGGACGGCCCCCCCTCAATGGCAGTTTGAAAAAGACAACCTTATTTTCGGAGAGAATCGGTTTTATTTGTGTAACAGCTGTCCCCGTGACCAATGAGAGCCTGCACGGTGTGGGGAGAAAGGGGGATTGGCAAAGTCCCCTGAAAGGAGCAAAGTGACATTGAAATCCGAGGAAATTCAAACACTTTCCCCCGGCTAGGATGCTGCTCTTCACATTGGACGTTTTTGGCTTTTCCCCCAACATCAGTTTTTGGGGCTTTAGGGACACTCCTTTTTCAACTTGCAGCATCATGTTTTGGTACCATCAGACTCAGTGTGAATTTGTCCATCTGCCTCAGCAGGGTCCAGGCTTCTCCCTCAGTATTTAGTGTGCAGAGTTTGGCATCGCAGTCCCCTCCTTGCAGTGGGAGTTTAGAAGGGGTAAAAGAGAAATTACAGAAATAGCTGTATGGGATCATGAGTGCATGTGTGCATGCACCTGCACAGAAATGCAGCGAAAGGGGAATTCAGCCTCAAATCTGGGCTGTCCCAGGTAAATGCAGAGATGGAGCAAGCAATCTTTCTTCTCCCTCCACCTCCAGCGCATAGCAGGGTACCTGCGGGCAGCCATGCTGCACAGCGAGGTGGCAGAACAAAACCCCGATGGGAAAAGGGACAAATCCATCCCAAGAGGGCTGCTACAACGTTGTTCTTATTGGAACGGATAACCCCTCTGGATTTCATAGGCTAATTGATTTTCCTCGCTCTTTCCCAGCAATCACAGCACTCGTTTCCTTCCCTGGTGACCTTAAAATGGGCCAGCGTTTATTCTTAGATTTCCCAACCCGGTTCAGAGTGCAGTATGAAACGCAGGAATGTGAGGCTGCCTTTCATTGCCTTGTCTTGGTGAAATATGAGCAAGGAAACCATCTCATTCAATCAGTCCGAATTTACTACATACCAGTAGACTCAAAGCTCAGCTGCAGGACGAGAAAGGCTGCTTGTTTCAAGCAGGCTAGAGAAAACAATCAATTCTCCTTTAATGTAAGTGGAGAGAATTGTAATCCTCCATGATCTATTTGTGACCACCCTTTCCTGCACATTAGTCTACAGCTTTCAGCAATAAAAAGTTGATTAAGGCAAGACTATTACTAAGCATACCAGACTAGATTGATTCACCAGCTTTTCAGGCTATTCCAAAGAAATCAATTAGGAGCTTTGCAGCGAGATGCTCTAACCCTGTGTAGGACATGGGCTTGTCACAACTCCTGCAATGGAACCTGCACTAGCACTCACTGATGCTCATTCATACCGCTGAAAACAGAGCTGGATCCTGAATTCAAAGAGTTCCTTTTTAAAAATTAATAACCCTTTTCGATACTGTAATTGGACTCAATGTTTTAAACTGAAGTTTTGTCTTCAGCAGTTATATTTCTGACAAGACTATGGACACATAAACTGAACACAAAAGGCAATCAGATCAGTTATAATAAAATCCTTATTTTGCTCTTAACTCAGGACTTTTCATTAGCAACAGAAGTTATTCAACAGGGGAAGATTAACCATTTTTAACCAAGATTACTGCATTTTACAGTGTTGCCTCCATATTCACCAAAGCTAGTCTTTCACAGACTTTAATTTCATGCCATATTTGCTGCACTCTAAAGCTAAAGCAAGAAACACAGCCTGGGTTAGTGTATTTTCCTGAATAGCTTGAGTAGTAGCAGTCTGGAATACTATTATTAGATTATGTGACAACTGCAGGTTTTTAAATTATAGAGTGCTTACTGAGTTACTGAAGCAGTTCCCAAAACTCATGGGTTGAGAGCGTAAATTAAGATTTAGCACTAGATTAATCACTCTGTTTATTCAGGGAATCTGGATCTACCTTTTACTGATATAAATGATGCATGTGGGCCATTAAAATGTCTTCAAAGTACATTTCAAACACACTCCTAGCCTTGCATATTTGCAGATAACTGTTTTTGACTGAGATTTGCAAAGCTGAGTAAAAAAAAGCTGTGTCCACGCTACTGATTTCTACCAGCACCTCCAGCAGCCATGGGTAGGAAGGGCTGTGATCTTCTCATAACTGCTAGATCACTAAAAGCTCCTCATGGGGCTTGGCAAAAGCAAACACATGAAAGCCAGCGCATCCTGGAGGAAGCTTTAAGCAGCCTAAAGCAATTCCCCAAGGAAACAGCATCCTTGCAATCACTAATCCTTGCAACCCTAATGCTGGCTCCCCATCATTATCAGAGATGGGGAGGAAAGGAAGGACTTCACCAGAGACCCTCACCTCTCCCCTCCTCTGCAGCCTGAGGCTCCTCCTTGTCCCAGGAGGGGTCCTGAACCCGGATGCGGCCACAGCAACCTTGTCCTTGTGGGATCCTCTCCCTGGCTGTCATTCTGAAACACAGAGGGACACGGCAAACTGTGTAAATATATTTTGTATTAAATTAATGGAGTATTTCTTAAATGAGATCAGTGAAGGAGATTCAAAAAGCACCTCCCAGAGGGCTCCACTTCCAATTGTTTGTAAATGAAAATAGAAAATTTAGATCTGCAGACACAAGGTAAACTGATAAACTAAAAAAAAACTGGTCTGGAAATACAATAAAGGAGGAAACAGTGAAAACCCAAGCAGCATAGAAAATAAGCCAGGTTTGTAATAATAGGTAATTTAAAATCTTAATGCTCAAGAAGGCAAACTGGAAAAGAGAATATTCACATAGAATAGGAAGTGGGTAAAAATGGAATTAAATTACATTCGAGCTGGGTGAAAAGTGTTAAAAGGAAATTAACATTTCTATGTGAAAAAACAATTAACGCTTCTCACAAGATTTCCCACAACAATTTAGCAGACCTCCTGGAAAAGGCCCTCCTCTCCCTCCCTAATAATTTTATTTTGTGAAAAATTGAAATGTGTTTGTTTCCCTTTATTCATTATCACAAAACAATTGAGCTAAACAGAAAACAGAGTGAAATGAAGATTTTCTTCTACGTTGTTATTTAGGGGAGGGAATACTTCCATATAAGACAGTACAATAGATAAATTAATCAAGTCAAGATACAACCTTTTTTCTCCTCTCTTATGTACTCAGTATGTGGTAGCCTCCTAAAAGTCACTTAGAGGCAGCACTAAACGCTCAGCAGGAATCCACCCTTGCTGGGCGAAAAAAAAGCAGAAGGCTGCTGGTTTTTTGTTTGTTTGTTTTTTTTTTTTTTTTGAAGACCCACTGGAAAAGCTACATTTTCATTTTCTCCCCTATTTTCCTTCTGTCCTTTCTCTTCTTTTCAACCTGGAAATCCAGCCAGCCCATGTTTTCCAGGCTGACCCCTTTTCCCAGGGACTTCAGGGTCTCCTTTGGGCCCCAACAATCCTCAGATACCAGGTGGCCCTGTGTGTCCCTTCCAGCCCTTCCCACCCATTTCTCCCCTGTTCCCCTCAGACCCCTTTTCTCACCAGTTATCTCTGAGTTCCATCTCACCTCTTGGACCCAGTTGCCCCTTGTAGCCTGCAGTTCCTGGAGGTCTTCTAGGAGAAGTTTGTCCTCTCCAGGAAGGAAGTCCTGCCTCACCACTGAGTCCCTGATCCTTCTTTCCTCCTTTTGGTCCTCACTGTCCAGGTCCTACTGGGGGTCCTTGTATTCCTCTCTCCCCAATGTAACCTGGTTTATCCACAAAAGGGAAAAAATGGTTAAATCCCCTTTACTAAGAGCAACATGTCAGAACAGACAGAATACAGCTCTGTAGGAGAGGTTTCACTGGTCATCAAATTACATTTTCACCTAAATAATGTCATTTTTCTCTATGCAACATACGACTACTGAGAACTAAGCTTTAAATGGTGTAAAAACAGCACAACAAAGCAAGCAATATATTAAAAGATCAAAAGCTTTTTCCATCTGGGAATGCTGCTATTCAGATGCCATGGAGCACAGCCCACTCTAGGGACACTGCAGGCATCCTGGAAGCCGAGGGGTCGTGTGTGGTCTGTCCATGTGTACAGCGCTTGGGATGCTAGTTTACATTTGTTTGCAAAAGAAAGAATTATGAACTAAATGTTTGAGAGAAATAAAACCTAAAAATGACCAAAATTTTTCTTTGGATTTTGCTTTTACAGTTGTTGTTTTCAGCTTAAAATTTGGGGGGCTTTCCTTCGTGATGAGAACTTTAAATACTGTGTGGTATAAAAATTAAACAAGTCATTTACATAGAAAAAAGAGCTACTGCTCATGTAGGATTTTAAAATGCTTGACTTCAAAAAAATACTGCCATAGGGATTTTCATTGGATGCAAAGGAATAAAAAAATCTCCCTGTAAAATCAGTATAATTGCATTTAGTGTTATTAAGATTCAGATATCAAGGGGAAAATGAGATCAGAAAAAAACCTGCCTCAGTCTATGCCAGTATATCCCACAAACCCTAGGCCATATGTTGTTTTAAATTTCCTAAGTTACACCTAAATAGAGATTTATTGCACTTTAAAGTATAATGGCTAGAAGAATCCAAAAGCTACTGTTTCACATAAATAAGCATTTAGGGAGTTATTTAAGGACTATAAGAACTTCATGATACCTATTACATTATATCGAGTCAATCACTCTAAGAGCCCCTAAATGCATATTTAAAATACCAGTAACATGAACTTATTTATGTGAGAGACCGGAATTACAGCACACAACTTGTTGTAGCTCTTCGGGCTGAACTCCTACAGCGGTGCCGATTTTTGAAGCTCTGTTAGGAGTGTAAAATGGCCCCACAAACAAACGCGCTCCCCCATGCATCGTACCGCTGCAGTGGGGAGCAGAATGCGTCCCAACTCACAGCCCTGCTCCAGGGGACGGATCTCCTTTGTCAGGACCTACAGGTGCCTTGGGTCTTGACTAAGAAACACGTCCATTGTGCTCGTCTGGAAACTCTAAACGGTCAAAGGTAAAAAGTGATAAAATTACCTGGCTCCCCTTTTTCACCTTGGTCTTCCTTTGTGTGTTGGGCTCGGGGATGTCACAGAAACCCTGCTTCTCTGGTGTACTGCTCTTTTCCTTCAGTGTGTTCAAGAAACAGAATAGTCCTCAATAGCCGTGCCTTTGCTAATAGTGAGCGGTGGGATTGTTTCCCTCCTTGTCTCCAGTACCACCTTGCAGGGAAGATGATATTTGCTGGGCTGGGGAGGCTGAAATGCCAGGCTGGTGGGTGATAGCGGCTTGTCCCGTCGGGGCGAGGGTTGTCAGCGTGCTGCGGCGAGGCTTTGCTGAGGACAGATTGCAGCCCGGCAGCCCCCCGATTGTCAACCTCTGGGACCAGTTTGGTGGCATTTGTCCCCAGCCTGGGTCAGTGGGGACAGCGGGTGCCCGTGGCAGGTCTCCTGTTCCTGGTATGGAGGGGAACCAGCTGAATGCACCACGAGCAAGAGCTTTCCCAGCAAAATTATTACTTCTAAAAGAAGTAGAGAAGCGATACGCAGTCATAACGCAGTCCAAGTGCTTCATGTGAAGAACATCTACCAATGCAGGAACTTCTTTCCCATCCACAAATATGGAGATTGTTGTATTCACAGGATGCTAAAATAAAGAAGAAAAACTGCATATATTGTACAGTCCTTAAAGAAGCACAGAAAGATCTCCACTGTCGCTATTTGCAGGACACATAGAGCAACAGCTGCTTTATTGCAGCTTCCTGGAAATTATATTTTCTGGCTGAAATCTCCTTTTTCATGTTTAATATACGAAACCCATGAGATAGACCCAGTACCTACTACCTTAGAGGTAATGTGCTGCCTTTGTGTTCCTTCATGAGCAAATTCTGCAGCTGAAAATGGCCACTTGACACTTCACAATGCATATCCCAGTATTTCATTATTCTGAGACCAAAATAATCCCAAAGGAAATACATCATGCCTAGAGCATATTACAAACCAGCAGTTTTATGTATCCAAATGTATAACTGATTGCGTTTAAATAGATACTGAACTGATTCAAAATATTTATTTCTCTCAGGCCAAATATTTGTCTTTGAATAATCTGGTAGAAAACAGTGACCTCTATAACAGTCATGAGCTGTAATTTACCTTTTAAAACTACTCACGCTGTGGACTATAAAATTGTATTTTGGATAAAATCATGGCAAGGAAATGAACTGTCAGAGTGATTTTATATGAACATTCAACTTTAGCTGGATTTTCTGAACAATTTAAAGAGGCGAGAGCCCTTTCTGGCTTCTGGTGGGTGGAATTCAGAAACCAAAGTGCATTTATGGAGCCAAAGTAAGGAGGAGAGAGGATCAGTGAGCTGGCAACAGCGCATCTGGAAAACGATGCGCTGGAGTAGTCAACAGGCTGCTTGGACCACCCTGAGCACAGGAGTTTCTACATCTAAGCAGTGTAGTGTGTGTGGATTTTTTTTTTTAATATATATATATACATGCACATATGTACAAATGGGATTATTTCTAGGAAATTTTCCTACTGCATATTGTTAAGCTCAAAGAATAAAAAGTGCACCATAAAGTTTTATATTGTCTCTAAGTTTTTGTACCCTCTGTTGTAGTGTCTCATTTGCCTGTTGTCTCACTCATCCCACATGTCTGCCTTCCCCATAGATTTTAGGAGTACATCTCATCACACCAACTCCTTCTCCTTTCAGCGCACACGCCTATATCACCCTCACTTCCACGCCAGACTTGGCAGCTCTACTGATGCAGTGCAGGCGTTAGTATTTGGGGCTTTTTCAGGAAATAGGCAGTTTCTCACTTTTTCTTTGCAAAGACCCTACAGGCCCATAAAGGCCAAATATCTAAAGTTCAAAACTTGGTCAAAAATTGTGAACCACCACTGTTTAAAAATTCACACTCTAATACTCAAAATTTTTAAATTTTTCTTTTTTTTTTTTTACAAATCAGGAAAGATTTAGCCATACAGCTGCTATTGTACTTGGATCAGGTGCAATTCTTCTCATATATGTAAAGTTCCCATAAAGTTCCACAGACAAATAAAATTGACTTGGCTGGCTGCCAAGTTTTAGGAAGTTTTTGCTATTAGAACAGGCAACATTTACCAAAGGTGTATGCCGGGATCCTAACACAGCAGTGGCCTATTAATCAGCAAAGGGCAGGTGTTGTTTTCTAAGAACCTTTATGCCAGCACTGTGGCTTAAGCCAAATATTATCAGTTTTCATCTAATTATTTCACAGAGGATCTCTCTAGCTCCGTACACCTGCCACTTTCCCTTCTGAAAGACAAAATTTAATTAAAATCAGGAGCTTATGCCTATGCACCTTCTTTTTAGAAAGGGAGATGTAGTATCAACAAGCAAGTCAGGTATCAATACTGCCAAGCCTCGTAGTTTTGCCATGAGACTTAGATGTTCAGTACTCTTAAAGTTTAATCTCTTAAAACCCTGTGATTGCAGAAAATTGCAGATTTCATTTTAAAAAGTCAGTTCTGAGCCTTGTGTTTAAAAGGCTCAGACTCTAGGAGGTAAATTACAATAATCCCAAATGTAATTATATTTAAACTTTTCCAGTCTTATAATTTGAGAAGACATGACTCACAGCTTATAATATTTAAGGGACATCAACCTGGTAACTACAACCATTTTCACACAAAGACATAAGCCGTGTTTCTGATTTCTGAGTCATATTGTGCCCTTGCCAATATTAAGATGTATACGCATGAACAGCATCAACTAAAATACCAGGATACTGGACTCAGTGATAGACTCAGCCCTTTCCTAGTCCTCAGATACACTACCGGGCTTTTAATTATCGTAGGTTTTAAACAAAGTCTATGTTCAAGCTGCACCTGCCCAAGAGATGGCAATGTCTCACTGTCGGACACAGCCTGTCCAAGGCAAAGTGCTTTGCATTAGCAAAAGCTTTTGTCCTAAGCTTATTATTCCATACTAAACACTGCAATCATTATCTATTTTAATACTGTGAAATCCAGTCAGCCTGAAACTACCCAAGTTAATAAGCATCTTATAAGACAAAGGGCTTATAGATCTCCACAACAGCAAATTTACTCAGCAGAGAATCTTGTCCTGCTCCTCTGTGGCACAATGTCAACACACAGTGACGCAGACTTCTTTGCAGGTTATTTTACATTGGGAGGTGTTGCAACACCCCTTGGAAATAAGGAAGTGGAAATATCTACTTTCCTTTAACCCAAATTCTTCTTTGCTCTGGCAAATATATGTTTTGTAATAAAGCAATGTTACAGCACAGGTCACAGTGTTTTAAAGAGTCGCGTGCTGCAACCGTAAAATCATGATAGGAAGCAAAAAATCTGGGAACAAAATTGTCTCTCCGTGTGCTGGACTCAAAAGCTGTTGGGAGATTATAGTATTTACAAAATTAAAAAGCAACAGAGAGGGAGAGAATTGGCTTTTCTTACATACAAACTAGATGCAAGGGACTTTGGATCAACACTAAAGTCAGAGGAAAGATTCCCACTGATTTCTATGGAAAAAACACCTAATACCCCTGCAAGGTGAAAATTAACTATCCTGGAAACACAACTCCCCATTTAACCACAGGCGAGAGGCAGCGTCAGAAGAACATTGTGGTTTGGGGCTCATTTGACACCTCAGCACACTCAGAGGCGAGCTGCACATCAGGTTTGCATCTCCCAAAAAGCGTAACCACCCGCGGTCTCCTGTGCAGTGGCTGCAGTTGCCAGTGTGGGGCTGGATGAGCATCTTCTGGCTCTGCCACAGCTCTGTTACGGGACTTTTGTAAGTAGGAGTATCTCGTGCTCTGCAGGGTTACGCTCCCACCCACCAAAGCACCATCCATCTTTCTCCCACCCACATTCATCCTAATTTCCCCTGAAGATCCCCTGAGAGGAGCTGCCGTGCAAACCTCTCCACCTCCTCTGCACCTCACCCAGCAGCAGCAGAGGCAGCAAAAGTATCTCCAAATGAATAATACAGGGGAATGTAAAATAATAATAATAAATTATAATTTCAAAAAAATATAAAATACATTGCATTTTTTAGATCTTCTGATTAGGGCAGGAGCAGAGTAACTTCCTTTCCATCTCTCATAGCAGACCTTGAGAAGGGAGAAAGAGCAAAACGTGCCTCGGTGGGAAGGATTTCTACAGCAGTAGCTGCTGTTTGTAAGGAGGTGACAGAGCCTGGTTTGGACTCCAAATGTAGTGACAAGCTTTGCCGTATGCCAGACCTTGTGATGAAATGTAGCATATTTTTACAAGCAGAGCTGAAAGACAAAGAAGGGGGTTTCCACATTGGCAGGTGCAGCTGTGAAAAAACAGGGATGAGGGGGCAGAAGGTGGTGGGATGGAGAAGGATAGATAACACGAGAGGTTTCAGAAAACGTGGAGAACTGCTTCAGCCGGAGGCTCAGCACAAGAGGGCACTCCAAGTGCTCCCAAAAGCCCTGCCAAGGATGGTTTTACAGCCCGCACCCTGCAAAGATGAAATACAACCATCCCAGCCCTCAGCCTTAATCAGCCCCACAGACCCCAGACATCATGGTCCACATCCTGAGCATCCTGCTCCATCCAGGACAGGCACAACAGGATACAACAAACATTTTCACGGGATAACTTAACAACGGCCTCTAGACCAAAATGGAATTTTTGGACACTGAGTATATGTGATTAATAGATAAAACATGAAAAATCAGGTATCTATGAGACCTACACTTTTCAAACTTGTTTCCATTGAGAGCTTTAATAAAGGCTGAATCTGTATGGTCAAACTATATAGGGGAAAACAAAAAAAAACCCCACCTATTTGTAGAAACTGCTCATTTTAAGAAAATTTCCCATGGCAAACTAGTATCAGAATAAGTAGGATTAATCACAAGGCTGCCCGTACTCACGCAGCATTGTGAAAGAGATGAAACAGATAGTGGATGGAATTGCCTGTTTTTAAAATGAAGATGAAAGCCTTCTCCAGCAACTGGGTGCAACCCAGAGCAGCTGCAAAACTGTCCAGCACTGCCGTTCAATGGGCGATTCCTTCCAGACCACCACAAAACACAGCCGCCTTCCCTAGAGGGAAACTTTAAACTCCCAAAGCAACTTCATTTTTCTCTGAAACACTTAGGAAGCAGTTATAGAAGCAAACCACGCATTCACTACCACAGCCGTAGGTTGCTGCCTACCTACCGCATGAAGGTAGGTAATAGTGCAAGTTATCCGGCAGATGTGGGAAGAGCAATGGTTTGTGTCTTGAAGGTGTGAACATCACCGGCTGAAGCTTACAGCAGCTTTGCCTATCAGAAATCAGGATCTCATAGATGAGCCACTTGCTAAGAAGAAAGAAAGAATTCTACAATAACTAGACCTACTTGTGAATATTCATCAAAAAACAATACTGATTTGATTTGCATTCACTCCTCCTCCTCTTTGGTCTTTATGATTATTCAAATAAGTAACCTCTGTAGCAAGTAGGTATGTCAATGAAATAATAAATTTTCCAGTAACACTTACAGAAAGAGGGAGGTATTTTAATCCATAAGCACAAATATTCACACCTGATATCTGAGTGAGGATGTGAGTATGGACATGTTCAGAGCTTCTATAGGTCAATAACAAGATTACAATTATAACAAGAGATCACACACTTGTTTATACAGACCATTAAATTAGCTGTAGCAATTTAATGTTGTAAAAGGGACACATCAAGAGCAGAGAATGATGTGAAGATCTGACTCATGCGGGATTATAGATCCCGCCCAGCCCTCGTACTCAAAGTTGATTAATGCTTTACCTTCTAATTGCTTGTTGTACCTGATCTCAGAATGCCACCTAGCCCCTCCTCTAGCTGGGGTACAGGCAGAGTTACCCCAACCGGAATGCTACATATAAGCAGTTTCCCATGCAACAAAATTTCTCACACCAGACCATGGATCTTACCTTGCACAAAATTCCAAAAGAAATTGCACCACAAGGCAGGATCAGACCCGACCACTGCTGCCACCACTGTCCCACCAGCCAGCATCTGCCTGGGTCCTGCGCAGCCTTTCCTGCCTTACAGGCACCTTTGAACTAACACTAATTCCCAAAAGAGAAGCTATAGACTGATGTGGTGTTCATCTAAATCAAGCAGAGAGATTATCACTCACAAATGGTTGTCACACACACCCCACAGAGGTGATTGCTTTATCCAATTTGCCCTATAATTAGACAAAAGTTGTTCTTTAATTTGTCAGGTTGACTTTAAATGCAATTTTGTCAGGATATCGGTCTGTGACTTTCAACAGGACCACAAGAGAAGAGCAACACCAAATTAGGACAATAATCAAAGGTTTAGCCAGAGCATCGCCTCGGCCCAGCATCCCAGCCTACGGATGTTTTTACAGGAATATTCTGCAAACTCAGACAAACCAAGCCTTATGCTTAGTCTGGAAGTTTCCTTTCCATTAATCAAGACAGCCTGACTAGCTAGACAAAATCTGAAAAAATATATCCAGATATCTCACTGTTGCAAAAAGAAGAGAGTTTGGGCCTGTTCTTTTGTTAGGTTTGCAGGAAAATCCTTAGGTCGGCTCAGGTAACCAGGCCTGCAGAAGACCCTGCAGTTATTTTCCTCCTGCACTTAAAGTTAAAATATACTTATCCAAAATAAGACTACAAGAAAGAAAGTGAAATTTCAGACCTTGCCTGTGAGACGGAAGAAAACCTACCATCTGCAGAAGACAGGTGCAGACTACGTAGTGGAGTTAATAAAAGCATCATTGTGGCACTTTGACATGACTTAGCAAATATTTGACATTCAAACTTGCATACAAATACCCAGCGCACACATTGACTATGACACAAATGCAGACTGCTAACAAATGAAGGTCTTTATTTTTAGAACATTCATCCCTTTCTGCCCTCGGAGAGTTGCCTTAATCCCTAATGAGCAGCCTCACAGCCCGGTGGTTTGCCTTCCAGGATAGATGAAGCCTACACACGTGAGTGAAATAACCAGCAGAAGACGAGGGGCAGGGGCACTGCAGAAATCTCCACTGCAGAAACCACCGGCAGCAGCAATGCAGGGGCAACGTGCAGCGACGGGCTCAGGCTGCAGAACGGTGCTCCCTGGCGAGAAAGCAACTGCTACAGAAGTCACCTCAGCTCCTGCCCGAATTCAACATCCATGTGTTGAAAACAAGTTGTAGGCAAAAGCAAGGTGCAGGAGCTAGCAGAAGGAAATGGGGTGGAAATGCACCTGGACAGCGAAACCTGCCCTGGTGTGCAATCCAGCCACCCACTGACCCGAGCTGGAAAGAAAACTTGCCTCTTGGCAAGTATTTCTGCAGCAGGGTGTGACAGAGCCTAAAGACTCATGAAATATTCAGACTATGGTTTTGACTTTATAAATGTTACGATAGCCTTTATGGCAGGTAAGTGATTTTATTCCTGTCTCAAGGGGGGTATCTTCTGGATACTTCCTGCAGCAGCGAAAGCCAGTACTCAAATCCCCAGTAATAATTAACACAAATCTCCAGTGGTGAAACAAGGAAGGGAACAGATCTTCCAGAGCACCAACCCCTGGGGAGACAAGGAAACAAAATCCCTTATTTTTATATAGCTTATACAAGTAACAACTTTGGTATAATTTTTACCATGATAAGCACAAGACACACAGAAGCCTGAGGTTCAAGCAGGTTTGGCGCGAGGGGATGGCAACCCCAAGGAAAGTGCTGGCTAGGCCTAGCTTATCCGTGTTACTCATCTTTTATCATATACACCTGTTTTTAAGGCATTGGGAGGCTTTTCAGCTCCTTTGCTCAGGGCAGAAGGGCCTCCACAGCCCTAGGGCCATCCTGCAGCAGGGGCTGCACTGGTAAATGCGAGAGATGAGGGCAGGGGGATGCATGTCTCAGCCCAGCCAAGCAAACCCCCCCAATTCACAACAGGGCTCTGCAGCCGTGGCACTGACACGGCTCCTGCAGAGAGAGGCAAACACAGGGGAGGGGGAGAGACCAAACCCGGCACATCAGCACCTGCCTCCTGGCGCACCGCACACTGCTGGCAAGGTGGTTAGATGCTTTTTTAAGTGTATTTATTTGACCACATGAAGTCTCTCCCTTTCAAACCCTGGCTGCTCCAGCTGGTCTAGTAGAAAAGTTAACTTTTCGTTTCCCTTTTTTTTTTTTCCCTCTCTTTGCAGGCAGCTCAGGGAGAAACAGCAGGTGAAGGGAAAGAGCCTTCCCTCTTTTAGCAGCAATGCATGATAAATCAAACCACAGCCTCCTTTAGATTAAATGCTGTCCTACTTCTCACGAAAGAGTTATTAATCCTGAATTCAATCAGGAGGCAGTTCTGACCATCCTCCTTGGTGAGGTTCCTCCCTCTGGAAACACCAGCCCTTGAAACAAACACCAGCAAGGGCTTGGTGGGGCCCCTGCAGCCCTGTCTTGTCTTAAGGCAAACAACACTTGATTATCAGCAAATCTGTAATTCGTCATAAGGCGAATCATTCTCCATTTGATAAGATAGTGTGTGTCAAAAAACAAGCTTGAAGCATTCATATATACACTGAACCTTCATCTTATATAAATTGGCAACTGCATCTAATGCAACCATCAGTGGGACGGAGTGAAGCAAGACAGTAACAGATCATTGGGGTGATTATTAGACTGGAGAAAAGTTACTTGTAAACTCCTCTTTGAAAAATACCCTGACAACAGCTAAAGCTGTTGTGTGGAGCAAGTGGTCTGATAACTGAGAATGGTTTTGCAGGTATTTTTACAGAATTGGTGTAAGTGATAGCCAGCCGCTGCTCTATGACTGGCAAAAACTTGCCATTTCAAGCACCATCCACTCAGGCACCAGGTATTTTGCTAAGCTAAGCTACATGCACAGACACAACATGGGCTCCCGTAGTATTCCAGGACCAATGGGACCTCTGCTTCGAGCTAGAAAGGGGCACAACTATTTGTAAGTTCAAAGCAAAGCCTCTGCATAAGTATTTTTTAAGATCAAAGCACCAGTTCCGCAGTCAACATCCATAAAAATAGCAGCACAAGAAAGAGGCACTGTTCTTGCCGTGTGAGCTGGGAACGAAAGCGTCACATCCTGACTGCCCCTTTGCCACCTGCGCAGCTTTGTTTGTGTAAGCGCCTTTTAAAGATACTAACTGAGGAAAGAGCATTTTTAAAGCATCATTAAAATGTGCTCAAATATTAAATGAGCAACTTTAATAACAGCAGTTACATCTGGCCCTTGAAACAGTTTGCATTCCTTTATGGCCTTCTGTGGTTCAGAAGACATTAGCCGGGGCCAGAACAGCCCCAGTGTGCTGGAGGTGACCCCAGCTCCCACAGCCACATGCTCGGGACGAGCCACCCCTCTCTGCAGGGAAGTCCCCCCTGATCCAGAGGCTTCAGGCAGAGACAGACCGGGGAGTACAGCCATGACCGGCTCTGCAGGCAAAGCTGTGGTGACAGTCACCTCTGGCAGGGCGAAGCGATGAGCTGAACAAACCACTGCACAGCTGCAGAGAACATGCAAACTTCAGCTCACCTGCAAAGGCACATCTTTAAGAGAGTTTGTTGTACAGAAAAGTAAGCCATTTACCAGCACCAGCTCTTTGTCTCACAGTTCCCACCTGGTTGTAGAAAGCGGTTCTACTTGTAAATGTGAGAACAACCATCCCGTGGCCAGCTCCAGCCTCTGGACTCACTGCGGTACCTGCTGCCTTTGGGGTGTGTTTGCATGTGGCTTCTTCTGCAATGTGAGCACAGCCACAAGCCAAACAGAGCTCGGTGCCTACAGCCAAACAGGCTGTGGTCAAACCCTCAGAGCTCCGCTTCAGCAGCCACATCCCCATGCTGCCCCTGGCCATTTGCTCTCACCTCTGTGGCACGGAGGGTCACTGGCAAAATAAACTTATTTTTCAGCTGATGACTCCCTCAGCCCAGCTCATCCCTCTGCCATGGAAGGGGACATGTCCCCAAAGGGGCCGGCAGGGATTGGGGCAGGGCCCCGGGTAGATCAGTACCATGGCTGAGGACAGGCACACCACGCTACACCCATGGGCTCCCACGCTCTTTGGGGATGGTCCCTCCAAATGACACTCGAGTGACTTTAGCCAACCTTCGGCTGTGGGAGCTGCCCGCTGCCGAACAGGGCAAGGACCTGGCACCAGCGACAGCCCTGGTCCCACCCGCACTTGGACTGCATTTGCAACACCCTCATTTTCAAACCTGAGAGGCTGAACTTAAGGATTTTTGCCCTGAAAGGCAATGGGAGTTTCTCTGTAGCTCCTGCCACACATATAAGTTGCGGCATGTCCCAGTGCTCAGGTGTGCCTGGTTTAGGCAGTTTTTACAGGAAAGCTTTGTACAGCAGCTGCTTCGATGCCCCTTCAACAGCTCAGGGCAGAGCAGGACATCCAGCCCTCCCCAGCGCTGCAGAAATTCGGATCTAGGCTGGCAGCACATCCAAACTGTGTGCACGAGCCCACATGGCAATGCCTGGAGCTCCCCTGCTCCGGTGAAAAGCGCAGATGTTTCGCTGAGCCTGTCACACTGCGCTCAGAGCCAGCACACCCTGTAAGATTCATCTGATGTGTCCATTTAAACGGGATGCTGGCTCGTGCCCATGTACCCGGCAAGGAATTTGCTCATTCTCCATGAGCTGTTCATTTTGCCGCAGTACCAGTGCGAGGTTTTGGGTGCAGACCCAACACTGGCAAAACTCATTTTGGAGAGGTCACCAGGAGCAATCCGGGGATCCCTCATCTCAAGCAGCGCTACCCCGCTGGCCTCAAAGCTGAAGCCACTGCCCAGCAGCAAAACCCATAATCTTAAATGAAAGAACACAAGACAAAACCCAACCTTTCTTAATACCAGTCATTTATCACTTAATTAGTGTCACATAATAACAGTGTTGAAGGCTGAGAAATGGGATCAGCCTGTCAAGACCAGGTCTCTGTGACTGCTTTGCTTAGTGAATGAGATTGTACCTGGTATCCTGCTGCCCGAGGGGAAAACAGCGAACAAACCGTTTCTGTTACTTTTATTTCTGACTTATACCGCAAAGTTAAGTTCTTAAGTAGCTCTTTGGTAGCGATCATGCTTTTTTGTATCGGGAGCAGAATAAACGAAGGAAACCTAAGCCTCACGGTTAGCAGCGTCACGTAGTATTTCCCGGGATTTCAGATAAAAGTCTTGTCAATACTTGTCCACCCCTACCTCTCTCTTCTGGAAACGCCTCATCTGATACATTATCACCGTTTCCCTCCTTACACGCCCGTAAGCAACACCGGTTTCCGACAGCCCTGCCGCAGCACCTTGCAACGCTCAGGTCTTTCCCACTCAGCCCCCTTTGAGCCGGGGAGCAGCTCCCCTTCGCGCAGCCACCTCCTAAACTACCCACCAGCTTGTCTACGACAAGGTACGCGGGTCGCCTCGAGCGGTAACAGCGACCCCAAAAAAAGCCGGTTTGGCGCCAGATGTGCCGGGGAGGAGGGTTGGTACAGCCGGTGTCCGGTTCTCCCGGAGCGTTCCCTGTTTTTTTTCCCGCAGCGGGGAAGGCGAAGTGCATTACGCAAGTGCATTAAACAGCTGCCGCCTATAGACGCAGGATCCGCAGGCAAACATTCAACAACGTCGCCGCTCCGGGAGGTGACAGACCCGCTAAATCCCACCGGCTTTCCCCGGACCTGCCTTAGACTCCTCTCCCTTCCCCAGCAAAGCCCTCCACGCCGAAGATCCGCGCCGCCAACCCCCGGGAGGCGAAGCGGCTGCTGCGGCAGCGGGGGGGCGGGGGCCGGCCCCCCGGCCGGGC
>NW_010973450.1:3192952-3268260 GCF_000737465.1 Haliaeetus leucocephalus | reverse complement strand
AGGGGGGCGGGGGGGTGGGGGGGGGGGAGCCGGTACACCGGTCCAGGCGGTCGGTCCCTGCTCCGCTCGGCCAAGGGCATCGGTGTAGGGCTTCCCCAAATGGAGGGGGCTGGTGACCTTGGGCGAGGGGAGCCGCGTAGGTTTGCTGCCACCGGCGGTTCTCAAGCAGCTCGGTAAGGAGGAAAGGCCTTAGAGCAGGGGTGGCAGCAGTGGAGGCTCCAGAATTTGCTCTGCGTGCCTTCCTCCAGGTAGGTGGTGGCTGGTGGTGTTGCAGAAGGACCTACAGCCTTCAGCAAGGCGCTCTTCTGGACTTGTTGCTGTAGACCCGCGGTCAGAGATTTCCAGGTGGTGTTGCTGGTGCAGCTGTCAGGAAGATGGTTTGCCTTAGCGGGGATTTGCCGAAAACAAGTCAAAGACCCAGGAGTAAAAAGGTTGAGATAGGTGGGGAGTGGTGGAGGAGGGAAGGTGAAGGTACTGCTCATACCAGTGTGGTGGCAATACCCGCTGTTTGCAGATTTCTGCTTTTTGGTTTTCTTAGAGTTGCTGGTTGCTTCCAGTGTCAAGCAGGTGCAAGAGTACCTTCCTGTTGTATAAGTGGAGTTGGGATAGTATAGAGGAGAATCCCTGTAATAAATGCTACTGCTCCACTTAATCAGCATGCATGGTTCTTTTTGGACCGTGTATTTTAAAATGCTTTAGGAATTGGGATGCTCAAGAATATCACGAGTACAGCACAAATAACTATGCCTTGAGAGCAATTCTGTGAGTCCTTGGAGTGATTTCTAGATGGTGTGGTTTTGGCAGAGAAATGCAGGGAGGCTCTGCACAGAGCATGTACGTTGTTCATCCAGGACTAATGGGAGATGAGGTGAAAGGGTGCCTGGGGAGCAGCTCAGGGCCAGGGGAGCACTTGCTTCATCACCCCGGTGCCCAAAAAGCGTCCAGGACTTGTGATGTAGTGAATGGCACCGAGACTCAGGTGCTCCAGCTGGCTGATAGGAAAAAGCATCCATTGCCCTGCACGATGTTCTGCTAATCAGGCTTTTACCAAGCTTTTAATTTGTGCAGTAGTTGCGTACCTCAAGCCTGACCACGTTCCTGGTGTAGAGCTGAGCGAGTATTCCCCAAACCGGTGCCCTGGGAAGAGAGGAGCCCATGCTGTTGGGCTGTGACCTGATGCTCAGCTGTGTCCCCACGGAGGGGAACCCACCTTGCCCTGCTTAGCAGGTGCTTGCTTCTCTGCTCCCACTGCCTCGTCTGCGTGTATATAGGCATGTGCAAAGCACTTGAAATAAGATGTCAGCAGGTCACTCTGGAGACCTCCTCCTTTCTCTTTACCCATGCCATCTGCTCTAGATGTAACCCAGCCCCTACCGCTTTTCAGGAGAAATCGGCACAGCTGTCTGTTGCAACTTTGAAGAGCCTTGTCTTGCCCCACTACCTGCCAGGAGTATTTCTTGTGTTCTTCCCTCCAAAAATTAAGGGTGGCTTTGCTCTCCCCACATTTGAGGGGTGTTCTGCTATATCAATGGTTTCCTGTGTTCAAAACTGTTTGCTCATAGGGATGAAGTGGTCTGTGAAGGAGGTTGTTCCTTACTGCATATATGGGGTTAAATCAGTTTCTGTGAAAAATGTGAATCTCCCTTTTTACTTCTTATCTGTTGCAAGTATCTCACTTCATTTTTCTTTTCCCCTTTTAGACCAATAACCAGCATGGTGCAACACTGCTTCCTTTCATTAGATCTCAAAGGAGATGCACTTGCACAAGAGTTCGGTACCTGTTTTCCACTAATACTTGTCATAACTATGACAGTATTCACCTTCTCATATTACATATAAGCCAAGACCAGCTATTATTTTCAGCTGCTTCAGAAGTGACTCAGAGCAAACCAAAGAAGTCTGAATAAAATAAGAACTGTATTTGAAAGTAAATATTTTTGTAGAGCCCAGACATCTTAGCTATTTTGTTTATGGAGTGATGTGTTTACTTTTAAGTCCCCTTGAAGGATTTAGCCGATGTACCAAATCTTAAAAGACTCACAGGAACTGAGGCTTGTCACCAAGAGCAAAGCCAAAACCCCTCTAAGATACCTCCTGGAACAGTTCTTCAAGAACTCTCAATTTTTAAGTATTTGCAATTTAAATGTGGTGCTGGTCTCTAGTCACAAACTTGAGGTCTTCTTTGGGAATCAGCTCTGTTCAAAACCATGTTAATAAACTATGCTTACACTGAAAGTACAGGGAGAGCTTGCCCTGAGATTTCAACTTGCCAATTTACCTGTCTTTGCTGAGCTTATCACCAAAGGCCAGTTCTGCTCCAATGTGCAAGTCCTGTCACAGGAGGAGGACTTAGAGCCCATAACATGCTCAGCCCAGAGGAAGCTGGAAAGGAAGGGGTTTGTACATAAATTGTTAAGAAGAAGCTAGTTATGTAAGAAAATGACTGAGGAAACTCCAGAGGAGGGAAGAACAGAAAATCCTTTGAAAAATTAATTTAGCTTTGGAAGAAAATGGGACAGAGCTGCTCCAAGAATGTTTTTGTTACAGAGAAGCTGCATCTACTTCCTCTGTGCCTCAGTAGAGAAAGAGTGTGCAAATAAATCGGCCAGGCTTCAAAGTTAGGGGGAGTTGATTTTTTTTTTTTTTTTTTTTTTTTTTTTAATGTTGGTTTGTTGGGGGCAGGCCACAGTTTTCAGGGAGTACTTAAGGCATGAAATCAGTCTAGACACTAACTGCTTTCGGCTGCTGTGCTGTTACTTGAATGGTTGGGAGCCTTTCTCCAAATGAGATCCCTATGGGTGCTGCAGATCATCCTCTCCTTTCTTGAGAGTCAACAGTTTTATATTAAATTTATTTATATATAATAATATATATAATAAATATGTTTTCTATATTTTATCTTGTATATTTTTATCGCATATTTTTATCTTATATATTTTTAATATAGTTTTTATATACATTACTTCTCACTTCTCACATTGTAGGCCATCATACACTTGATCTGTGTACTTAACTTGAGTGAAGGAGCAAATAGTATTTCAGAAATCATCTGGGTGTACTGCAATCCAGGTGGAGAGATAGTCTGACAAGAATCCATTTCCTCCAGTTACAGACGCAGCTAAATTCCAGCACCAAACCAGTGCTTGGGACCACAGTATTACTGAAGAGCTGTTGAAGGAGCACGCACATGATGTGCACCTGAGGACTAGGTTTGTGTTCAGAACTGGAGACAAGGAAGCCTGGGTCAGATTTTGTGCATTGCCACTCCTGTAGTGCCACTCGGCGAGAGTTTTGCTGCCTTGCTTGAAGGTACCAAAGGTAAAAAGAAGTCTTTTCGTCAACAGCGGAAGGTATTTGCTAGAATCCTAGGTCTTGTATGCGTTATGTAGATTTTTCCATTTAAAAGAAACATAGCACCTATGCTACCGGTAAGGTCAGCAGGAAGGAAGGTTAGTCTTGACAGATCAGGAAGCTGCTGGAGCTCTTTCTTCTGAGCAAAGTAAAGCAGAAACATGGCTGAAAATGTCATTGCCTTTTCTGCCTTACCATTTTCACTCCTGAAGTATTTTTCCACTCCTGGAAGATTTTTTTTTTTTTTTTTCAAAAAAAAACCCATAGGCGCAGTCAAACCATGTTCACCCACATGCAAAATGTGAGTCATGTACAGCAATAAAATTTTACCAGCTCTGAACTTCATTCTGGTGTTGCACGGATGGTGGCAAGAACATGTACGTAAGAAGAGTTTACAATTCCTGTAGCACAGTAGCTGGCAGCAATGTATGGCCAAGCGTGTGATGAGCTGCTGATTCAGGAAGATGAATGCTGAGGAAGAGAAACAAGAGATGGCCTCGCTGCTGCTGTGCATTTTTACTCCAGAGTTAGAGGAAGGGGGTTATTTATTAAAATCTATAAGTAAAGACATTTTTAGTGGTGCATAATTGTCCATAGTGGGAGCTATGCTGGGTTTATTGCTGCTGTTCTCTTTCACATTCTTTCTGGCATTACTTCCCTGTGAAAACAAGCTTTAGGGTACATTTAAACATCCATGTGTAAGTACTACAGTAACCCGAGGGTTCTGCTTGTCAGTAGGTAATAGGCAGCTTTCTAGACTGAGCTGATGCTGTAAGGCCAGGGGCCATGCTGCGTTTGGGGAATCTGAGCAGCACAGATGCAATAGAGGAACAGACTGAGACGGCGTCCCTGGGAAATGCTGGCATTTGGATTCTCTGCACAATTTTAACTGCTGCCTCATCTAAATTTCTTCCTGGTTACTGGTCCACAGGACCTGTATTTCACTCCTTATGCACTATGCTTGGTGGTCACTGAATAAAACATATTGAAGAAAATGCAGGGTGGAGAAGCCAGCACATGGACGAAAGAGGGGGAGCAAAGACAGTCAGCTCCCTTATCAACAGCATTGGACAGGCAATTGGAGTGCCGATTCAGTCAGACAGTCTGCCGTGCCTAGGGTGAGCCTATAGTTGTTGCCTTCCCAAATGTGAATCCCTTTGTAGTTCCATTTGCACTTACAGAAATGTTGATCTACATAAAATCAATGGGTTCATCTCAGAGTTATGTTAGCATTAAGAGGGACAAGACTGGTGCCTTGGATAAGTCAGGACATTCTGTCTCATTTACAGCAGAACAAGCCCACTTAACACAATAAAGTTACAAATAAGTAAGAACAATTACAGATAAATAACTTGCAGAAAGGATATATATTTCAATACCCAAGAGGGATGATTACCCATTCCTCTTCTAAAAGCTGAAACTATTTACATATCCAACAACTTTAAAATAATTATTGCACTTTGTCTTGTCACACTTGCCATTGGGAGTCTGCATGTTGTAGGTATCCTGCACGCAAGACCAAATACAAGCCTTAGGGGCTCGCGGCAGGATTTTACTTAAGCTTCAGTGTGTGTGCAGTCCCTTAGGATTCTGCAAAACCCACCAGCTCTTGCTTTTCTGCCAACACAGCAATTATTTAGCAAATGGCCAATTTTTAGCCAATTAAATATTTGCATTTTGAGGATGGATTGATGGTTTGCTTGGTTTTCCCTCCTACCTTGTTTATAACACTTGGCCCTACTTTACATTCAAAGCATCAGAGACCACCTGTTTAATGATTATGGGGCTATCTCCAGCTCCAGGGTTTGTTTTTCCCTGGTCTAGATAAACTCATCTAGACCTGAACATATGTTGGAAACCCTTTTTCTCTGAGCACATCAACCAAACTCTCCTGCTGAGGGAGTAAGGTGTTTTTCAAGCATTCTTTGGAAACCAGTCTATCCCAGTTCCCCTGCAAGAATGTTTCTTTCCACAGGAATTTCCCAGCAGGTGCATTTTGCCAGGTGCTGTCTGCCCACCAGTCCGAGTTGCAGACTGCTAGTGTGAACAAAGTCCCCCAAACTCCTGTCACTCAAAGCAGAAATGCTATAGTAAAGTACCTAACACTGGCATCTTCAGATTACAACTCCAAACACTAGCTCTAACACTGGGAACTAAGGTTATTAATAAATTTTTGAGATTAGGCATGCTGTTAAATGAAACCTGGATTTTTCTTTTTTTTATGATTTATCTTTTCAGCTGCCCTAATCAGACACATGTGTCAACAAGCAAGAAAATCAGGTTGCCACTTAAAACAATAAAAGCTGCTTTACAGGTTCCTCTTCTTGCTTTTTTTGCTTGGAGGTGAAATTGCTGAAAATAATTTGAATATTGCTTAATGGCTTTAGAAGCTAAATTCTATTCATTTTATTCATAGCTGGTTGTAACAGTCCCATAGCCTCGAAACAGGAAGGCATTTCCACAACACAACTGAATACTTAAGTTCACATTTGTAGACAAATGAACTCTAAGTTAAAACTGCATAACAGCAAATTATCTCCTGTTCTGGAACACTGGGAACTGATGAGCTAATAACACAGGGCCCTTTCAACTCAGAGCACCAGCTGATTGTGGTATTAATGTAATAAAAACCAGTAATGCTTAAAAATATAAGTGGAAGCCTCTCTAGGACAAGTCCTGTTTAAAATGGAGAATTTTTAGCCTCAAGAGTTTCTGTTTGTCTAGTCATCTGCCATTCCCTTTGATCATTGCTACAAGGTAATTGGCCTGGTGGTAAGGCTGCTTGAGACCTCTGGAGGTGTGGAGCTTTGGGCTATTGCTTATGCTTAAAACTATCTCTGAATAAATGCAAATGGGCTACCTTCAGAAAAGGTATCTATGGCACAGTAACAGAGTGGATTCTTGTATCTCATTGACTGAGCAGCTGGTTTAAGATGGCTTATTTTCCTTCCCTCCTATTTTCCTTTTATAAATTATGCATCTAGAATTGCATGATCCCAAGATGCCCTCATGTTTGCTGCATTTTCAAGACAGTCCTGCTAACGGAGAAAGTCTCTCGGTAGATTAAATGCAGTGGAAGTGTGTTAGTGGTGAGGACAAAGACTGTAATTTGACCGTTTGTCTTTTACTTATCTCAATCTCTATCTTTCATTTGGAGAGCGTGCAGCCTCTGCATTAAGACAGCTTGCATTCTTGCTGGTAGTCCAGGGAGTCCCATTACAGGTCTGTCTGAGTGCCTGGGGATGGGGTTATCCCCCTGTGCCGTGAACAGAAAGAACTGAAGAAACACAGGCTGGCTGCTAGAACTTGGTGACCAATGTCTAGTAAGTGATAGTGGTGAGTCTGCAGCCTGGTAGACTGGTCTAATATCAGTAAAATCAGCCTGGGGAATTTTTTCGTGTCTTTGGCTTTTTCTTATACCAGCTCTGTATTGAGATATACAAGTGTATGTGCCACTGTGGGCAGAAAGCTCCATTAGCCTGGGATCTCTCCCCTCAAAACCACTGCAGCACCCCTCATCCTCATAACCCTTAACACCCACAGCAAGCGTTCCAGCCTTGCAGTTTCTCCATGCGGCAGTCAGGCTTAACAGATGTTTACCCAAGAAAGGTATGAGTTTAACTAGCACAGGTATAACCCCAGTGTAAATACCATAATCCTAGATAGTATGAGAGGGCCCTTATCACTTTCCTTTCAATTGTATAGGAAAGGGCTTAACATCTTCATTGAAAAATGCTGCTCTTTTTGCAGAAGGTATAAATAGAGATACTTTTGGCTCCCAGTGAGTCACAGTTTGCCAGCCATGCCATTTTTATTACAGGCTTTGCAATATTTACAAGGCTTTAAGGCCTTTCTTGAGTTCTGCTTTAAAATAATCTATCTGAAAGGCATCATCTTCCATTCACACAAGGACAGAAACCAGTGGTGGCCTTTCTCCCCAGCCTGTACCCTTGCAAGTAAAGCTGTTCACAGCAAAGACAGTCACTGCTAGACTTAAAATGGAAGTGATCTATCCCCCAAAAGCATTGTGGGTGGCCCCCTGGTCTAGGAGATGTAGTCCAGGAGATACAGGGAAGATGGAAGGGAAGGAAATGGACTGCTTTTGGAGAAGGAGGGGAAAAAAGATATATTGGGGAAGGTACTGATGGTTGGAGGACACAGAAGAAGAGGGGCTGGTGGAAAGTGAAGGCTGGGTGGGTGATGGGGCAAGTACGGAAATTTTTCTGCATAAAAATCTGCTAACACAAACAAGCCTCCCTCCCTTTTTTAATGCACGGTGTTTACAGTTTCACTGCACTTGTTGCCAGCAAAGAGGTTGCATTCATCAGGGTGTTGAGAGTTGAGGAGCAAGCGGGGAACAGATGCGAGGAGGTCTGGACAGGAAGCTGAGGGATGGGAGGAGAAACACCGGGAGAGAAGCCAGCACATGGATGAAGGAGGGGGAGCAAAGACAGTCAGCTCCCTTATCAACAGCATTGGACAGGCAATTGGAGTGCCAATTCAATCAGACAGTCTGCCCTGCTTAGGGTGAGCCTATAGTTGTTGCCTTCCCAAAGAAGAAGAGGCAAAAATCTACCTTACAGCGTCTCCAGATGGCGAGGTGTAAGCTAGTCCGGCAGGATGCTCCGTTTGCAACTTAATACAGGAATGTTGAACCTTAACAACTGGCAGTACCGGCGACCTAAAGAAAGAAAGATGGAGAAATACAATCCGTCAAGGTGTGTGCACTTAAGAGTGCATCCACTGGACAAAAAAGTTACACATCAGTAACCAAAGTAAAGCCGTTACAAAACAAACCAGGGATCCTTTTTATGGCAATTTGTCTTCCCTTCGGTAAATACCCACATACCACCAGAATATACTGTACAGCCTCCAGAGGCAGTAAACCACTGAATATTGTAATATATTTGGCCTATACCAGTGGTCCATCATTATTTTAATCACAGGCTGCAAATTTTCCAGTGCTACTTTAGTATTTGTTGCCTTGAGACACAGAAAATTTCTGTTGCCCCAAACTCACTATGAACACAAGACTGGAGGGATGTGACATGTCTAAGCATCTCTGTTCCTGACATTTTAGGCAACAGAAGTGTAGAACAAAATGATACGTTGGAAGGTTTTTCAGCAGGACTAAAATCTGCTGTATTCCCTTTCACTATGAGCTGACCTGGTCAGCATGTGTGTCCTTAAACCCAATCCCCAAAATAAAGGAGTCCCTCTGTGAAGCCTTGTACAGTTGCTTATCATTCTGTCTCTGTATTTTCTTTAAGTAGATGTTTTTAGCCTGAATTTAAAGATTATTTAAATTACTGAAAAGCAATTTTAACAAAAAGCAGTGGAAGGCAAAACCCATTTCCTAGTTAATACTTGGTCAAGCTGTTCTCCTTTCTGTGTGGAGAGGGAACAATGAATGCATAAATGTATTACCTGAGAGGAAAATCTTTCCTAGACTTGTAACTTCCATTAAATACTCTTTTAATCTGTAATGTATCTTACTTCTTTGGAATGAGCTGAAAAAAATTCTTAGGCTATTTGAGATTACTTTTTTCCCTCCCTTTCATAGCTTGTCTTTTCTTTATTCCCAACAATGGCAGAATAATAAAAATCATCAGAAGTAAGCAGAGGAGTTTTAGAGAGCGGTTCTTTTAACCTCATCTTTATTCCAGACCATACAACTCTGCCATCCACATTTATGGAAGCTGGCCCAAAGCCTTCCCTTTTAAATGTATTTCTCCCTGACTTCCACGTGAACCCTGTGCCTTTGTAAGCTAATGCGGTTTTAATTCCTACTGCAGAATGAATAGCAAAACACATTCATAATCAGAATGTAGGAATTGAGAGTGCCCAACTGATAGAGCTTCAATAACTGCAAGCAGCAGTTGCTAGAGCTAAAGATTGTTTTCCTCTGCTCCAGGGCAGCAGAGGCCGGTGATGGCACCGATGCGTTATTTCTGTTTGAACTTTATTTTATGTAACTATTACATGTGGCACCAAACTTGAAATGGTGGTCACTGTGTCATTTTTTAGTTCCAGGTCTTTCTTTCCACTGCAGCTGTAATCCAGACTTCTTTTATCGTTACAGGTCATCTTCTCAAAATCACTGAAAGCTGAAGATGGATATTAAGCGTGTGAAGGACTATATTTATTGGCTCTACTACCAGTACCTACTGATCACCTGCAGCTACGTGCTGGAGCCCTGGGAGCGGTCCATGTTCCATACCATCACCGTGACTGTTTTCGCTATGGTGGTGTACACGGCTTACGTCTTCGTCCCCATCCATGTCCGCCTGGCTTTTGAGTTCTTCTCCCAGATCTTCGGAAGCCAGCCCGAAAGCACAGTTTCCATTGTGAACTGAACTTGCCTGAGTAGTGATCAGCAGTTCTTGCAACTTGTGAAATGCAATGTCTTCTTCAATTTTGTGTATTTATTCTGAAGCAGTTTTACAGTTATGAAAATACCATTTTCTCTTACAAAACATGGCTTGCTTAATTACCATAGCTGAAAACCAGAATAAAGCACTGACTGCTGGCTGTGCAGTCCCCGTTAAATAAAACACAGGCCAGCTTTTGCTGTGTGATAATGAAACAAATCACCTGGAATGCCACGTTTACATAATATTCAACCGGCGCCCACTTTCAGCACCCTAATTTAATCACACTGGCGTGTATGAAACAGCAAAGACTGTTTATGATGCCTGTGAGGAGGGGTACTACACTCACGATACACAAAGAAGTTCTGCCAACAGAGTGCAACGGCGAAACATACCATGCCTTCTTTGACCCAGGTTAAAGAATGTAAGGAGATGAGTAAAATACAGCATGATTTGAGTACTAACTAGTATCTGGCTTGTTACTGACTTCTGCTTTTTAATGGATGGGAAAGGAAATTATCAGAGAAAGTAACAGGAGTATGAACTTGAATCCAACTTTTTGCATTTAAGTTGCGGCATCTGAGTTTAGATGGTCTAAGATAGTAAAAAAAACCCATACTATAGGTAATCTTGCAGTTTACTGAAAATGACAGAACGAAACAGAACTGGCTCTGTTTCAGTGTAGTCCTGCCTTCTTTGACAAAAACTGAGACATCTTTTCTTTGTGCTCCCATTCACCAAGGCAAGCAAAGTGCATGTCTGCACCAGAGGAAGATGATCCAGAAAATAGAATGGAAGTAATATTTTAATAACTGCAGGGAAGTCTGAGGGCTTAAAGAGATCTCCTTTATAAAGAAGAAATTAGATTTATTTTAATTGCCTGTGGGGAGTTTCTTGAACAATGGAAGGTTTGTTTGGTTTTCACTCTACACCTAAATCAAATGTCAATGCCAAATCATAAGTTATAGCTATACAGTGCATGTATCTAACAGCTGATGCTACTGTTACTAGAAGTGAGAGGTGCAAAATGTAAATAGCTTCCAAATTATGTTTGCACAGTTATAGGATTAAAAAAGCCCTCTTAATTTCTTTATCAAGCTGCAGTGGGGTCCTGCATGCTTAAAAGATTGCTGTTTGGAAATCAAGACATATTTTGAAGGTTGAACAGATCTGAAAATGTGTATGCAGTTTTTTCAGAAAAAAATAAAATTTTATTCTTCAGAAACAACATTTCAGTGCATGACTCAGCTCTTCCTGTGTTTTCTATTCGTTCATAAATACCCTCGATGTGTGTGGGCCAGGCTGACACCATGGCAGACAGACTATTTTGTTGCAAATGTTTTGGGGCAAAGTTTCAGAGCCCCTTAAATGGATCCAGGTGTGGACTGCCGTGTTCATTGTCATTAGCGCTCGAGCCCAAGACCTCTCCTCTCTCGGGGGCGGGGGGGGAGAACAAACAGAAACTTCATTGAAAATCCTGCTCCACAGACCTGTTCACAAGTTCTTGACGGCAACTCTTGGAGATGGACAGGTCTCCTACTTGTCAGAGGCCACATCCATCATATCATACTTGCTAGTTGTCTTCAGGTTCCAGCTCACACCTGAGCCACTTGTTCATACTGCCAATACAAGCAGATCATGGATGTGCCTGAATTCTCTTGCAGACGGCCACTGATGTGCTTCAAATTAAGGCAATGAATACCTGTGTGTGCTGGTGGCACAACAATTGAGTGGTTTAGGCTCAAATCGGAGCCAAAGGCTTAGCTGTTGTATCAGTTTAATCACAGTTGTTAACCTGCAAATATGAGGTACCAAGCTGTAATCATGCTTACAGTAATAAACAGAGCATTGGAGGAGATGAAAAATGTCAAGTAACTGTGAAAATTTCTATGAAAGCAGTCTATAAAATAGAATAAAAGTAACAATCCAAATGTTGGAGGTGAAAAAATGGAAATATTTACCTAGCAAGTTGGTGCTTGATCCAAAAAAACTTCCCAATATCCCATCCTCAAAAAGATTGTACTTGTTAACTAGATAATGTGATGATGTAAATCCCATGGCATCTCCTCATCAATCCTGTTTCCATAACATCTTTTATTTTTTAATTTCTCAAAAAGGTTATTTGTTCCCAGTGGCATCAAACAACTGACCTGCTTTTAGGAGTAAGAGGAAAAACACTTTCTTATAGGTATGCAAAGGCTGGGTCTCATATCTCAAGGAGCACACACCCCGATGTAATGTTGCTATTTAAACATTTAACTTAAAGCAAACAGAACAAGCAAACAGCTTTGCTCAGGAAGAGGGAATTTCCATTGACCTCTCATGGTGGGATTCCTGTAAAGGACTTCTCTTCCTTATTATTCCTGTTACCTTTGTTTAGATTTGCAGGAGGTGCACAAAAGATGGAGGAAAACAGCGGCAGTTTCTCTTTGGGAGGGCCCCTGCAGCCTTAGTTAAGTGAAAACACTTTTCTTCTGTGCATTCTTCAGCTTCTTTACTAAATTTTAAAGTTTTGAGTCAAGAGGTATTTATTCACCAGGAAGGAAAGAGACAGCTGAAAATAACCTCTCCCTGCTAAAAAGCCTTTTGAGATTTTTCCAACCCTTTTCACTTCTCCTTTCTAGTAGAAAAGCTGAAATAACTCTAGCTACCCAATATTCAAAATTAGTGGGTTCCAGCAGGAGATTTCGAAGCATTTTTGGCACACAGCAGTGAAAAGAAACATTTTTTTCCCTGGCTGAAAGAGAGAGGAGGTGGGACACCACTTTCGACAGCTTGAGACCACACCACAGCTTAGGAAACTCTGCTCCAGTTTTGAAATCCTTTTCTCTGTAGATGTAGCCGTTCATACATGACAGAAAGAGGTTTTCATCAGATTATATCTGCACACTAATGTGGAAGCACCATTTGCTGTAATAGCAACAAGCCGCAGGAGGAGGGTCGCATTTCAGAGAGCTGCTAGTAACACCAGCAGACGGCTTGGTATGTACAGCATATGGGCAACAATTCTGTTGTGAAGAGTGTAGTGTTGGGCTCTTTATAAAACACCTTGGCAAGGCACTCTTTTCTCCTGCTTCATTATTACTCCATGTTAATTGTAGTTAATTGCTCCATTATTACCCTATGCTAATTGTAGTTCAGGCTGAGCACAGCAGCTGGAAGTTTTTACACCAAAAAAAAAAAAAAAAGGACTATGTTATGAGTAAACAGAACCAATAATCCAACAGTGATAAATGAAACAAAAGCAGAAAGGGAGATGAACCAGTTCCAGTTGCATTTACCCTGAAAGTACAAATGCATCATTAAATTAAGTGCTGAGAAATTTTGGGGCTCAGCTGGCCAGCACCATACCTCCCTTGTTTAAAATTCATTTTCTTCATTTCATTTAATCAAAGCTAGCATTTATCCCACCATAAAGGTTTCCTGGCCAATTTCATGGATCACCTCCCAAATCCATTAACAAGGGCAACTACACACGCACATGTCCAGACCATGAACCTCCAGAAGCTTCCTTCTGAAGCCCCTCCAGGCAGCCTTTACACGAGACTATTAAAAAAAAATTCCCAGGTACCTTTTCCTTAG
Organism: Haliaeetus leucocephalus; assembly: GCF_000737465.1. Classification (NCBI taxonomy): domain Eukaryota; kingdom Metazoa; phylum Chordata; class Aves; order Accipitriformes; family Accipitridae; genus Haliaeetus; species Haliaeetus leucocephalus. Next base: position 3,254,956 of record NW_010973450.1, on the reverse strand, counting down.
CAGTGGTCTTGCACAGGGAACATAGGGATCAGCATCACCACCAGTGACTCTGCACATCTAGCAGGCTTATTGCTAAGTTATTTTGGTGCACTCCTTTTATCACATGAACTAAAACGCAGAGCTTGAAATAGGGTAGCAGCAGTTTATATCTCAGAGGATCGTCAGTGGGATGCAGACGTCTCTGATGATCAGCTGCCAGCTAAACTCAGCTTACGCGAGCAGTGACTAAATGTAGTGCTAACTTATTTGAAGTGTGATATTCCCAGTCCTTTTCATACCCGCAAGGAGCCTTACAGTGGCTCCGGCCTGACTGCTTACTTGGTAGAAGAAAGAGAAAGCTCTGTTTCCATCCTTTCTCTTGATCTTTCTAGAAAAGACTGGCAAAATAGTCCAAGGCGGTTGGTGGGGAAGCGCTGCCATTGCCTATCCTACACATCTTCAGGTCATCTGGGTTCAAACCAGTCACTTTTAGAGACAGGACATCATCTGAGTGTCCAACTTCATCTACATGGAAATCCCTGAAAAATGAGCCCCTGTTTTTATGAAGTTTGAAAATCTTAAGGATGTTCAAGTACAATTTTTTTTCTGAAGTTTTATTATTGCTGTTATTTGGCCATAATTTAAGATCATTGCTTTGGATGCAAATTCAGTGAAAAAAGTTTTTTTTCACTTAAAATGCTTCATACAGTTACTGCTAATGGTAAAAAGGCCCTAAAGTTTTTATCAAGTGAAAAATTTCAGTAATGTATTTTAAATAATTGCTTTTATAAAGGCCCTGTTTTAGATAAACCTTCCAAAACAGCAAACAGATATCATCAATCAATAGCATCCAAAAAATGTAACACATGAGAAATGTGCCTCCACATAGATACCTCTTTGAAACTTGCCTACAAATAAAAATGGCATGTAAAGGGAAATCACTCTGATCTCTCTGGTAGGAAGTTTCTGCTGCAGTACTGCAAAGGACAGATGTTGTCCTGATCGTCTTGTATGCACAGAATTAGCCCTGCCCAGCATGCACACAGCGCATACCAAGGAAGACTCCAAATACAATATGTTGGGTCTGTCTCCCTTCACCTTCTACCAAGGCAATGCTCCATTTCTAGAGTTTAATTTCCCTAATTATCTTGGAAGCTAGGAAAAAAAACCCAACTACTTAAGCCATCGTAAAAGAAGTACAGCAGGGTGTAGTAACAGTCAGCAGAACCATACGAACTGCAAATCACACTTGCGCAGCACCAGAATGCATGTGCCGAAATTGGGCTGATTCTTGCAGATGGATTACTGCACCCCGGGGCAGAGACGTGGACAAGTGGCATCGTGCCAAGCTGAGCATTTGAAAATTAAAACACAAAAGGCTAATTTTCAAATTAAATATTACTGAACTCGCAATAACTTTCTCATAATCACACAATACGCTCAACATCCAATGCTGCACCAAAAGCAGTGCTGTCCTCTCACAGTGCACGAGTCAGCCCCTACCCAAGTATTTTAATTATTTACTCCTAAAATACCAGACCGCAGCTGTATCAGCAAGTTACTGATATCCTACCACAAACTGCTTTTTTGCATGGAGCCCATTTCTCTCTGTTTGGTAACCCCAGATATCTTCCTAGCCAACATAAGATAACAAATCATTTATCTGGACTCCCTGTGTGCATCTAGGTATTGACAAAAGCAGAATTTAGTGATAAACCATGACAAAGATAACCACTCCTCTCCTTTCTGGAGTATTGGTTACCTTCTTCAGAGACACGAGAGCACGTGGCGATGGGCTCGTACGACAGCGGGAGACATCAGGTTCTTGTTTCTCCCAGCCCCACAGCCCCGCTGGCAGCAATTGCCAGTCCCGCACACTGCTGCAGCTGCACCTGACTCACCCTCTTTGTAAAGTGACTGTCGCTGCTGTCGCCCCAGATGGAATTTAGGGTTGGCTGAGCAGTGAGCAATTGCTGTTTCACAGCCCTCGTCCTTTGAAGAAGTTTCTGCTGCTGACATTGATCCCCAGAAGCGGAGAAAAACAGAGCCCCGAGACCAGCATCCAGCAGACTGCATGAAAAAGGATGCACTCACTACCATCCCAGTGAGATTCCCACATCCCCTCCTACTCACTTCCAAAACCAGGTGGGCTCCTCATTATTTCCAGAAAGATAGTGGGATGGTCTGTCAGATGAAGGGGATACAAAATCATGATTTAAAAAAAAAAAAATCTATCTCTTTTGCCAGCTCAATTACTTGGTGTTTCTTAGCTTGCACTAAAGTCTCCAGCTGCCTGGAGAATTTTCCAGCACAAGCCCTGAAGTGCCTCATTCAGATCACATCAGCACTCCCCCCCCAAGCCAAACCTGATCAGAAACTGAAAAACTGGGAGTCAGTAGAAAAGCTAGACTCCTTCTAAAGTACAGATCATCAGCTCCTACAGCCACAGCAAACTGCACCCAACATGCAGCCCTGTTGCAAACTTGTTGCAGTCAAGGGAATCAAGGGAGTTGAAATTACCAAAATGTTCTGGTAAGACAAACTACCTTAAATCTCAGGAAAGTGAAAATTCAGTGTATTATCAGTGTTTGTCAACTGACAAAGGAGGTGAGATGCCTGTAACGTTCCCGAGTTCCTCTGAAGACTGGATGTGAGCGCACAGCAACAGCACAGAGCTCATCCCACAATTCCAGCAGCAAGAGCTAAAAATGAAAGGGGCTCCTCTTTACTCTCTGTCTTTACACACAGGAAGGAAAACTCAGCCTGAACTAAATAAAGACACCTTGGTTCAAAGCATGATCAATTTTGTCCTTAATATATTTATTCCTTAGAGTAAGCAATATTTTGCCTGAATTTGAGGAGCCCAAGTTATGAAAATATCTCCAGGCAACTTATATGGAAACTCCCTAGCTGTAAGGCTATGATTCACAGGTGGAGGTAAGAATTAACTCTGAGAGTTCACATTTGTCATCATTGGTGTCTGCTCCACCCTTATTTCAGAGGCTGCTTTCAGTAGTTGCTACATCAGGACAGCTAAGGGCTGATAAACTCTGCTGATTCTGGTGTTTCAGTCAGCCCCAAAGTGGGGCTGTCCTGGAGTTGTTACCAGGATAAGTGAGGCCTCCTTTAGATTAGAATAAGAAGCTCCGAGCTAGAAATAGGCTGTGGAAATTGCTTCATGTGGCCTAATATAAGCTATAGCCCCCCTCAATTACCAAGACACGTTAGTCTCCATTTAAAAGTTAAATTAAAAAGATGCATGCATACCCTTTACATCAAAATATGTATCCTACTGCTGAGACATGCTCAGGCATGAGAAAAAAGCCAAGAACCAGGACAAAGAGGAGAGAGGAAATATCTACATGATGGAGAATAGGATAAATCTGGCAAACCTGTATGAAAAAAATCAGACTCTGCTTTGCTTATAATGACTGAGCAAAGAGACAGGACAGGAAAAAATGAAGGTAAATTGTGGCAGCGTCAGGAATAGACATATTGTCGGCTTGGGTGCTGTTTCAGTTATTTTTTTTGACAGCTCCTATCTTTGCTTCATAATCATGGAGTAGATCAGAAATATCTCACTATTTCAAGGTCATATTCAAGGATGAGTTACATGCCATGAATCTTTATGAGCTTTAGATATTTTTTTCAAAAATGTACAGGAAGAGAAAATGCAGGTAAAATGTACATCATGGCATATTTGACACAAAAATATTAAGGCCAGGCTCAGAATAAAGCACCTTAACATCAGAGAGGGCTGTAATAGGATTGCAGCAGTGTAATTAAAAGACGGGGTGACCAGGCACAGCAAACAGCCTCACCCATCAGGCTGGCAGAGGAAAGAGCTTGTATCAGTTCTTTGCATTCTCCACAGCCACAAATTGCACAACAAGAGAAGCCTGGTAGCTCATATACACTAATTATCTGCCAAATGCACAGAGATTGACTGATTTATGAAGTAACAGCTGGAAAAAAGATGGTGCAAATCAAGTAGACGCATCCAACTCCACACATGCTGGTGCCTTGCCCGGGGAAGTACAGGACGAATCAGGTATTTCACTCAAGGTAAATAATACTCAGCTCCCAAGAAGCCCTCTCCACAGCACAGATAAATACTTTTTTACTTCCCTTTCCAATATTTCTCCTCACATGAGGATAAAAGGCACAACTTGATGAAATCAAGTAGAATTAGACCACTATCGAGGTGTGCGTACCTACATCTAGCGCTGCGTTCAGCTGTCCGTGCTGTCTCACACTTGGTGTGGAGAAACGTCAAGAAATGCTTCATGTATTAAAGCTTTTCACATCTGGCTAGATGTGACTCATCTGCTATCTAATAATCTGAGTATTTTGGTATCTAAAAGCTCTTCCTCATCACAGATATATTTTGGTGGCACCAGAATACCCCAGAGCCCCATACCCAGTTCAATATCAGCTTTCTATTCAGAATTACTGTGCCCTTTAAAATCCGTCCCATCCAAACGTTGTTACAAGAACACAGGACTTGGGCACTGAAATAAGCATCTTATTGCAGCAGCCCTGGGAACGTGGCCTGTGTTTCCCAAGAAATCTTCAATAGCAAAACTAGCATCACTGAGGTCATCCTTTATATAAATGCATATACTCCTAAATAAATCATGAGCTGCAAGCATTCGTATCAGCCTTGAAAGCTTCCACTCACAAAGAGCAGTCTACAGTCAGTGCCTTTACATTAAAAGTCTATCATATAGACAATAAGTTCCGGTTTTGCAATTTTATAGCTGAGCAATACCTGCACAGACATCTTTTAATAGCGATGTGTCAGATCTCCATGTTGTGCATGTGCCAGCAAGACGGGAGCGGTGGAAAGAAAAATTCAACCCACTAAAATTGCAACACCTCTTCCTCAGAATTTATCTTGACGAATAATTATAAAATGCATATACCATCATATAGGACTGTTGCAAGCAGGATGAAAAAAAAAAAAAAAAGAAAAAGAGCTAACTGCCATTACATTTACCAAACCTGCTACTTCAGCAGTGCCCTAGGTTACCACTGGTAAGATGCTTAATGCTAAAACGCTCACATGGTCTGGCAGAGCCCTGGGTGGGCAGGGTGTCCCTGTCCTCCTCCTTCCATGTTTTCCTTTCCTGATTGTTTGTGCAATTTTCATTTATCAGTCCACACTCTCTGGCACAAATTACCTACAATCACACAGATTTGTTCTCAGGTTCTTTCTGCCCCGGGCCCCTTTGAAGTGCCCCTATTTTGCAGTCCAGCCCTGCCTCCGAGAATTATTTCAGCGATAGCAAGGTTGGCATAGTGACTGCTGGAACATTACCATTGCTTAGTGAAGAAGGCATCAAGTCTGGACAAAAGCAAAGCCACTCAACACCTCTCCCCTGCTGTGCTCCGGAGAAGGAATACTTACAGCAGACCTCAGGCTGCTCCAGTCTAGTGCAAGGCAACTCATCCAGTGCTGTAGTTCTATATCACCTTCCTTTCCTACCCTTTCCAGTTGCCTCCACATGGCCCCCTTGCAAAGTCAGATCGTTGTTTCCATTTCTTTAACCTCTCGTTTCCACCAACAAAGTCTCCTTTCCTTACTCCTCCTTCCCCTGATAAACTGTCAATCTTTGGCTCTTCCATCCACATCGAAACACCCAACTTCTGCCTCCACCATACTCCTGTCCTCTGTTTCCACCTGAAAAGCAGTGATGGAGGGAGGAGAAGCACTGCACACCCCAGCGAAAGGACAAGGGATACAGGTTTGTTTCTAGGGCAAGTTCACTGAACTGTTTTTTGGCTTTTTCTCTGCTTGGTTTTGTCTCCAGCCAGAGAGTGGAGGCAAGTCTAAGAAATGCCAACACCATCCATAATTTTTATGTACAGGTTTTTAACAGACACAATGTGCAAAATATTTTTACCTGCATATTGCTATTCTCATATTATCTCATAAGAGAACTCAAAGTGCCAATATCTGAAAATATAAATTCTACAAAAATACACTCATGTTACTGATGCCAAGGTCCAGAGTTCACACTGGTGTGGACCCTCTCCTGGCAGCTCCACTCCTCTCAGCACAACCCACCCTCTCACCGGGTTTCCTTTAGCCGGCTACCGGGATGAGATGTTTTTAGCTGAGACATGGAAGGTTACAAAAGGCAAGTGGAAAGGAAACTGCTACTGTACAATAGTCTCTAAGATTCCTATCATGTTCTGATGAGCAAATATTTACCTTTTTAAAACAATTACTTCTTGGTTTGAGGTTCAGGTCTAGTGCATCCCAGTACAGGTAACAAACATACCAGTACTAAAGCAACACTTTCTGGCTCCTGTCCATGCTTTTGCTTAAAATTAAATCTTTGCCATGGCTGTTCCCCAACCTGGGTAAAGAAGGCTGAACTGAGTAACAAGACCCATCATGATCCTTTACACTAAAAAAGAAAAATTGTAATAAAAGCGATTGCTAAGTTGAACATATCTGTGGGAATTGGCTGTACTTTCTGCATAGGTTCTCATGGTTAGACAGGCAGGTACCAGTGCCACATAAAACTGCCACCCCTCTTTAAAAGAGGAACACTTCGCAATCTGAGGAGAATAGCTAAGTGTTAAAAAGCGATGGAGAATTAATTACCAAAGTGAGTTTCTGTGACAATATAGCATGTTAATAAGACAGCGTAAAGGCTGAGCTGCTGAAGTTCACCTGATGATAAACTAAAAGCTTTGGGTTTTGTGATTATCAAAAAACAGTAAGCTGTGATGTTTGATAAACACAATACGGGTGATAGGAGCTGTTGAACAGAAGTTAGCATGAGGAGGATTTTCCCTTGTAATACCCAGAAGAAGATCCTATTTCATGAATCTAGGACATCTCCTTGTTCAAGTAGCACAATTCAAGTAACTTTATGTTTTTGGTTATTTTGATTTTTAAAGGCTACCAAGAAAAATTCATCTGCTGCTAACCCCATGACAGGCATAGAAGTAATTCTTAAAAGGCTCTAGGAATTTAGAAAGCAGAGGATGCCTTTCAGCACAAAACTGCTGCATGCATCCACTGTGCCTCTGACTGCAGCAGCAGCAGCACTGGGTTTGCACAAAACCAGCACCTATGCCTCTGGCACACTGAGCATCCAGCTACTCCCAGCTGCTTCAACACACAGCAAGACTGAGAATTATCCCCCTCTGCTGACGAACAGCAGCATTTACCTGTTACTCTGTGGTACCCTTTGCACAGCCTGCATGTAAACTGCTGCTCTCTCAAACACTGTTCAAGAAGTATGCCCTGCACTGCATCAAATATGTCTTATATGCAAGTCTTATGCAACACATTACCTAGTTAAAAGGAAACTAAATCACAGATATCTGTGCTGCGACAGAGCTCATTAAAGCTTGATGATGCAACGCACAGGTCTTATCTATTGATCAGCTGAAAGTGGAGTGTCACGATATGCTGATCTCTGTTGCAAAGCTATTTTAAAGAAGTTTTTTTTCCAGCTCTCTTTGCTCCTGCCTCTGAAGTTCAGCACTAATAATGTTTGTGGCTCGTACTATAAATTGGATTGCTAACTAGATTCCTCACAAGGAATTGAAGAAATAGGCAAGAACTGGAAAATAATTGGAGCATTATCCCAGTAAAGTTAGTACAGATTATCTCACAGAAAGCAGCCCCTGGAAGTGTTGTATCCCAATGGAATTAGCTAATGTTATTCCTCCCATTCATATCGCTCCTTGAGACCACAGAAGTCAAGTTGAAACAGCAGTACCTCTGCCAAAGCACAGCTCTGCATGCACTGCATTGTTGAAATTATTAGTTTGCAACTTCACAGCTGCAATCAATAAAAGGCAATGAGAGCCCTTCTTTCCTAAAGGAACGGGCCACTTGGCGATGCCTGATTAAAACCTTAACTGGGGGGGAGATACCTCTTGGTCAGCAAAGCAGCTGCCTGGTCGCTCCTGGGAGCTAGATCTTGGCTCATACTAAATTTGGAAGTTGGGAGTTACTGCCCCACACGCAGGCAAGGCACCATCTGTTCCCGCACTAGAACACCTCCTGCAGCTTCAAGAACCGCTGGCACGGTGAGCTGCTGCCTCCACCTTCCATCCTTAAACAGCTCACTTGGCCACAGCCCGACCTTCTTTTCTCCACTCTGAGTACTGACTGTGCTTCTGTTATTTGTCTGCTCTCTGAATGGAAACGACTTCATTCCTCCAAATTATTACTTGATGCAATGGGAAGAAGAGTAAAATTGCCAGGAATGTATGCATGCGCAGGACCTTGACAACTAAAAATACAGACTAGATGTCACTACGATCCTCTTAAAAACTAAATCTGACATCAGTAAAGATCATAGAGGTGTTTCATTGTTATTATGCAACCCTTCCCATGTATCCATCTAAATGTTGCTAGTATACTTCTACAGTTAAATGGCAGTATTTTTATTAATTTGTGACTTGGTGGAGCAGAATGTCCTAGAAGCTGTGCACACTGCTCTGAATCCCAAATTTATTTTACAGTGAATATTTAAAAAAAAGATGTGTAAAACACTGTGTTTGCTTTTGTTCTTAAATTCCTGAGAGTTTTACATTTAAATTAACACAGCTAATGACAACAGTAGCCGAGACCAGAACAAAACCTCTTTGTTGGAAGGTCAGAGCTGCTCTAACTGGACAAGAGGTCCCAGGAGCTCCTCTGGTAGCTTCGCCACCTCCTTTCCTGGATCCAGTTTACGTGAGGGAATAGTGACCTCAGGTGTCTATTAAATTAATCACAGCAATATCTTTCCCATGAATTTATCATTCTATGCTGCTTCTATTTATTGGTGTTTCTACTGAAAATTAAGCTGCTGTGAGCCAGCTGTTCTGGCTGGCACACCTCCACAAAAAGTCCTGTTTTTTCTTGCCTTGGCACTTCAGCTTTCATGCAAACTACGTACAGCTATTTACTCAAGGGCCCAGTCATACACATATAACTATAAGAGCAAACCTACGTTAAAACTGTTTTTAAATGGTGTTCTTGCTTTCACTACATATCGCACAGATCCTTTTAATGCTGCAACTTTAGTATTGTTTGGTAGCTTGGAGACTAAGCAGTACTTCTAAAGATCAGATACAACATCTATTGCAAACCTTAGGATAAACTCATCTTGACTTGCATATGAGTTCAGTGTCATTCACAGAATTCAAATGTCAGTGTACACATCGGTTAAATATTTGGATAGCCTAATGAATATAAATGAAACATAATACAGCATAACATGAAGTAGCGTGCTTATGGTAATGGATTATATAGACCCTAAAGAATACAACAGTAAGAGCAGAAAACTAGTATATAGCTTAAATATAATATTTAATACTGAAAAACAGCAGAGGGAAAGATAAGAAATCAGTGCAAACTGATACGCTTTTCACTTGGAGTAAGATTCAACCAGATGTCTAAATTTACCTAACAGCTAATTGCTAGCAAAAGCTATTGGCTCTTTTCTGCTTAGATTTCTACTGGCTTAGTGATGTGAACCCAGTGGCAAGGACCATTCCTGGTGCAACGGACAGAGTCAGGAGTTTCCCCAAGGGGCAGCAAAATGTTAAAAAAAAAAAAAAAAAAAAAGATTTTTCACTAATGGCCATTCACACCTTCAGAAACTGTACCCATCCAGAAAAGCTCTTTCTCTATACTGTCTCCATTTCTACAAATCATTCTGATGACTGGTTCCTGGATTAATGGGATTAAAAATAATGTTTATTGAAATACATGTGCCTCTCGGAAAAGATGAATCAGGGTAAAATGACACTTCAAAATCTTGCTACAGCTGTTGATAATGATAAAATTAATGGAAGAGTGAAAAGGTTCATTCTGGGATGTAATAAAGTATATAGACTGATAACTGAATTAATTATACAACTGTTCTAATTATTAGACAGTTCTATAAATGAGGTGCGTGTACTGTACACACTGTCAATTATTATATTCTGCATTTCTATAGGATGCTTTTTATACCTATTTTAATTCATATTTTCTGATTCTGTAAGTGGCATTAGAAGAAACTAAGTTATTTAAAATCTCACTGTACAACCTTTTGTCCGTGGCCTCAACCTTTGAAGGAACTATATGGACCTCAACGTGTCTCAAAACAGACCTGCACAAAGACAAGATGCACAGTACAGAGAAGCTTGTAGGACCCAGGCCACTGAAGAGCAGGGCCTTTTGCGTACCCTTTCATGACTCCTGCAGCATTCAGACTGATGCCACGATAATGGGGTCTCTTCCCCATCTGAACAAGTGAGCTCTGCACAGACACAGATGCAGAAGATTATCAAGTACACACTTTTCATACTGAGTATTTATTTCCCGGACGCTCTCATCCTAGCCCGTAAATCCAAATGGAAAAAAGTGACAAAACATTTAAATCACTCTACATCCCCAAATCCTGCGAAGAAAAAATGTAAAATAAAAACTTAAGCACACTGCTTGCCATGCTTCTGACCTTAGGGAATCCTAAGTAGTAATTAACAACTCCATGCAACCAGTCATACATTGAAATGCCAATACAGTTTTAGACAGCAGCAGTCACAGAAGGGGGAACAACATTTTTCACCCTCACCCTTTCCACTCTCCATCATTAGTACTAGAGTAGCTGATGGTGGAGACCTGACAGCTTTATCACCCAAGCTGCCAGAATTTACAAAGCCACCTTTAAATTCATGGCAGTGCCTGTACACAGTCTTATAACTCCTGCAGCTCCTGGGTGAAAAGGGAAATTAAATGGAGCTGTGAAAACTGAAATGTCCTGATGAGTTACCATCTTGCACTTTAGATAACAGCTCCAGAGACATTTGCAGGGAAAGAAAAAAACACTCAAAGCCTCGGCCCACATTAGAAGTATAATTCCTGTAGGTTTATTTCCAGGAAGGTAAGCAGTTATTGCCACTTTCTTACTTCTGTGTTATATATGCCATTAAGCAGTGCATGGCTGTTTCAGTGAGAATGAATGAGAATTAAGCCAAGAGCACACATAAAGCAGCAGCATATCCAGACTGGCTTGAAATCCAGGCCCCCCCATCTTTCTCTGGCCTGTTTAAAACAGTAACTGGACATATTCATAGTTATTTTCCTGCCTTGTGTTCCCCTGGTCATTTATACCAGACCACAGCTGAACGCTCCCAAACCCAATTTTTCTGTTTCCACACTATAGTTTTATATTGGCTCCTATAACCGTGGCTGCGCAACATATGTACAGAACAGTGAAGAATCACACAAATGTACTTATGCACTGTTTTCTTCCAACCCAGGATCTCCTTCTGTGCCCCTCACACATTCCCTTTGCAGCTGGTAGGGCAGCGAGGAGATGGCATGTCTGGTTTTGAAGGCGCACCAGGCCTGTCATATATCCTACGTGGCTCCTTTGAGTCTGGCTGCAGTACCAGTAAGACAGTAACTAGCATACAATGGCAAAAATGCATGGTGATCTTCTCAAATGTAGTGTATTAATTTAGAAGACTGATCTGAACCACCACAAATCAAGATTATGCAGCTTGACAGGGCTGAAAAATAAATCCATGTCCATCATTTTTTCTACAGGCATTACCATAGACATGTGGTGATTGCACGCTCAGAAGAAATCGACAGCCTACAGGATTAATACTCATACCTATGCAAATCTGACTCTCTCTTAAATGATTTGCAGTATAAATCGATTCCCTAAGATGTCAGATCTCTGGCTAGTGCCAGCTTGTAGCAGGTAAGATCTTACCCATAAACCCATTCCTAAAAATGCCACCGATTGAGAGGAAATATCCATCTTGACAACTACAATAATACTGGCTTTTCTTTGAATACTGGATCCTCACTGGAAGAGATGTGAAATATTTTCAGTCCACATCACACGGCCAAAGTCCACGTAATAAGTTCTGAAATCCACACCTACCATTGCTAAAGTTCTCAAGGAATTCTGTGGTCTGCTTTTTATCTTGTTTATTGTGTACACAGATGCAAAATCTTTCAGAAGTGGTGCTAAGATTATAACAATACTTTGACTGTTTAAAACATCCAAGTTTTACTTGGATGGGTGGAAGCCATAGGGGAACAAGAGCTTGCAGAGGCAATACAAAGTACCTTGCTGACTACAAAGAACATAGTTCTGATACTAACTGGCAGTAGATGGTGGCTGTGCCTTGAACTGAGGTAGGGTTTAGTGCATTAGCACCGAAATAAGATGGAGAAAACTGCAGCTGAAAATAAATCTGCAGTGGGAACATTTAAAGTATTATTAGGATCAAATTCTCTTCCCAGTGACTTCACAGAAGATCTGGCTCCTATAAATGACAGGCTTTGTCTTACCCCTCTTGCAACGTGAGACTCGCCAAGTTACAGCCTGGAATTCACAGGAAGTGTATTATTTCATAAATCAAAGAAATCAAAGATCGAGTGATTCATCAGGGCTTGAAAGTAAAAACTATATAATACCCACTGCGCAGCAGGGGTTCTGAAGAGTATAGAAATGAAACTTCAGTGCAGGGAAACACTTTTTTATCTTTTTTTGCTTTTTCCTTTTTTCTTTTTTTTAATAATATGGTCCACAGTAAGTCTCCAGAGAGGCCTGCAAAGAAACTTAATTTCAAAGGAGCACAACTGAGTAACAGTCTGTGAACACAAGCAGCCCAAAGAAAAATGTGCCAAAGAAGAAAAAACAAGTCAGACAGCTCGACAGCCTATGATTTTCAGTCCCCAAAGCAACTCTAAAGCAACCAAAACAACTCTTCCCTTCCATCAGGATATTGCCACATTAAATAAACCACACAGAACGTGTTGATGCAATTCAGCTCTACTTTTCTCCATCGTAACTGTAAATCTGCAGAAAACAAACGCTGACCGGCAAACATACCTTAATATCATGACAGTTCCTCTTTTCCAAAGGGAATGGTTGGTTATTGTACACCACGAATGGAGTCTAACCCAAATGGATTGTACCAACTCCTTCTTCTAAACCAAAGTATTATGTAACTCTTAATTAATGAATTACGACAGCATAGTTGACAACAATCTCACTGTAAAGTTTTTTTTAGCTTTGTGGGTAAGCCATATTAGCAACGGACCCAGGAAGAAAGGTATTCGTTGTCCTGCTGTCCTCCCCCGGGGGAAACTCAAAAGCCTTTTTCTGAAGGGGAAGGAACAATCCTTCAGAGAACGTGATAGGTGAAGCAGAGAGGAGAAACTTGGTGCTATTAACTTGGTGCCAGGCTCGGATATTTGGTATTCAAAAAGACGGATATTAATTGTTTTGAATCACGCAGGCTGGAAGGGACCTCAGGAGGTCTCTAGTCCAATCTCCTGCTCAAAGCAGGGTCAACATGAAGCCATAGCGGGTTGCTCAGCATTTTAACCTGCTTAGGCTCGACACCCTCCAAGGACAGAGACTGCACAATTCCGTAGATAACCTGCTCCAGTTCCTGACTGTCCTCATGGTGAAGAAGTTTTCCTTAAACCACTCTGAATCTTTCTTGTTTCAACTTACACCTGTTGCCTCTCATCCACCCACCATGCACCCCTGGGAAGAGCCTGGCTCCTTCTCCTCCATGACCTCCTCATCAGGCTGGGTGGCTGCTCTTAGGTTCCCTCAAAGCCGTCTCTTCTCCAGGCTGAGCCAGACCCTGTCCCTACGCTCCCCGATGAGGAATGGGCTCTAGCCCTGACCGCCTTGGTGACTGCTGCTGAATTCACTCCAGTTTACCAAGTCTTTTTTGTACTGGGAGACAAGCGCCAGCCTGGAAGGTGAACTCTTAAAACTTGTAATTTTCTTTTTTTTTCTATAGACTCTAACTTCAAATAAGTGTTCTCAAAACCCAACAAGGCTTTGCTAAGAACTGGCCATCATGAAAAAGTCAGTAGATTACTGACATCAGTTAGAATAATGTCCTCTTATTCCACTATCTGTTGTATATAATCTAAGTTCTCAGGAGAAAATGTGATCTCATTGCTCAGATACAGAAAGACTAAACAAAGGGAGAACTTCCAAAGCTTTGGTTTTACCCATTTCTACAAAGTGATGAGAAGTTGCCAGCTGATGCAAAAGGTAGCTAGTTAATTCTGAAACTGGAAGATAACAGTCTTTCCAAAATCAATACTGAAAGTAATATAAATTTAATGCCAAACATCCCTATTCTTAGTTTTTCCACCAAAGTTGGAAATTCTTTTTAAAATGCGCTTAAAGAAGTGTTTGGAGATGTTCAGCCACAGTTGACTAACAGGTTAAAACAATGATTAAACTGCTTCAAAGCAGTATTTCTTGATAAATTAGCAGCGCCCTTGAAAAATTAATTCCTGTTGAAAAGGGCCACCTCCTCGTGTATTGCTGACAGCACCAGTCCACACCAATTTCAGCAGGATTTGCGAGCGTGCAAGACCTGTCAGGTCAGTCCCCGTGCTAATAAACGAATACAGCGCGTTTCCATGAAAAAAAAAAATTAAAAAAATTAGGACATAAATCTATCGGCCGAGGTTGTATTCCACTGCCGCCATTTGCTGCGACGGCAGCACGGGCTCGCCCCGTGGGGTGGGGGAGAGGGATGGATCAAATCCCATGATTTAAAAAAAAAAATAAATAAATAAGAATGAATTAAGGTTTCAAAGACTCACTAACTACTAACGTTACTCGCAGGCTGCTCCCCGGGCGGGAACGGCAGCCGCCATCTTGCGGCCGCCCGGCCTCTCGCGGGATCGCGGCCCTTCTCCTCCTCCTCCTCCTCCTCCCCTTCCTCTCCCGCCCGGAACCCGGCTCGGCGTGGGCAGCCGCCGCCATGGAGTACCTGACGGGATCGCCGGCCCCCACTCAGGGCAACATGTAAGCGGCGGGTGGGCTCCGGGGGTCTGTTGGTCGGGTTTCGGCCGCAGGGTGTCCCGTTGCCGTGAGGGGGGGAAGGAACCGGGGGGCGGGGGGGGCGGCTCTCCTAGGCCACCGCTTCTCTTTAAAAAGAAAATTTAAATTAAAAAGCCTGCGCCTACCTTCGGTTTCCCCCGCGGGTTCCCGTAGCGGTCCCCTCCGAGAGCGGAGTTGCTGTTTCTGACTGACTTTTCCTCCCTGTGTTCCAGCCTCTGCTGCCAGTGCGGCGTGCCCATCCCGCCCAACCCGGCCAACATGTGCGTGGGGTGCCTGCGGGCCCAGGTGGACATCACCGAGGGGATCCCCAAACAGGGGACCCTCCATTTCTGCAAGCAGTGCGAAAGGTGGGCAGCCGGGCCCCTCTCCCTCTCCCCCTAGCCCGGGAGAAGCGGGCCCTCTCGGTGTGGTGGCTGCGGCTGGAAAGCAGGGCCGCCGCCTGACAGACCTCTCGCCGCTGCGCATCTTCTGGCCTGGTCTCTTGAGGTTTTTCAGCACGTTTTTGTATTTCTTTCCTTGAGGAAGCAGAAGGCTGTGGGTGTGTAGGGTCTAGAAGAAATCAATGAGTGAGTGTATGGCCCTTGAAAGAAAAAAAAAAAAGCAGGCGAGTCGGTAAGGATGGCAGTAAAAGTGGGAATGCACTTGGAATGCGCAAATCTTAACGCTTAGGGAGGCAAAAGCTGTAGGTGCATAGTTGATACTAAACCTGAAAGCTTGGGAAATACCTGCTCATCTTTTGAGTGATTTAATTTGCTGAAGCAGCTTCAGTGTGCTATAAAACGCTTCCTGTATCGTAGGTATCTTCAGCCTCCAGGAACCTGGATTCAGTGTACCTTAGAATCAAGAGAGCTTCTTGCTTTGTGTCTTAAGAAAATCAAAGCTTCGCTGAGCAAGGTGAGTAGCCAATCCTATCGGTATTGCATGGCGTGTCTATTGGTATTGCATAAAGCGAAGTCCAGCTAACTTAAACAGGGTTCAATCCTTTTGGAGCAGCTGTTTGTCCTTGTGTAGAGCTGATCAACTCATTTATATTAAACATAGAATTTTGAACATGCTAGAATTTTGGACAATTTGGTAAGGACAGGCTCGGGTCTAACAAAAAATTTCCAAGCGTACTGAGGAGGCTCTTGCAGTGCGATTCTGTGACTTCAGAGCATACAGCGTGCTGCGCAATTGCTGCTGTATAGATGGGAGTTGAGCGTAATTAACCAAAGGAAGCTAACACGTTTTTAGTGCACCTTCATTTTACAGTTTTCTTTTTACACATTTTTAAAATTGTTTATACAATTGCTCTTACTGATTTATGACGATATGAAAGAGGATTGCAGAGCTCTCTATGTAGACTAAACTGAAAGCTGCATGTTTAAGTTGAATAAAGTATCTCTTAGGTTCAGAATCTTACCAGATGAAAAAATCTGAGATAGTGGTTTAGGCAAAAAAAATTGTTTTGTTACCGCAGTCATCAAGGTTTGAATTAGATTGCCTTGTCGGGCTTCTTGCTATTGGGTCCGTACTTAAATATGCAAAATATCTTTTGCTGCCGTAAATTTGCGTGCTTTTAGTTTTAGAGATTAAATTGGCTCTTAAGTCCTGAGGAAACCGTTATACTATCCAAATCCATCATTGCATGGCATCCAGAGATGCTGTTGAATAGTATATTCAGTTACTCTGGTGTGACAGTCTGAGGCTGCATCACCATTATTTTGGGTAGATCAGACTCTGTGTTCTAACTAAGCGTTATTAATTGGGTTTGGTATACTGATACGTATGGTTTTAATTAAGGTTTTTCACCTCCTCAGTTGAGAAGCTGTGAACTACACCATAAGCTTCTGTTTTGTGGTAGTTAGAGGTGCATGTTTTTAACACATGTACTAGCACAACTGCTGGCAGTAGGTGAGTTCTTGTTCTCTCCCACTGGCAGGTCCGGCTGATTGATGCAGGCTTTATTTGGACCGAACCACATTCTAAGAGGCTGAAGCTGAAACTGACTGTTCAGAAAGAGGTAATTGGAGTACAGTATTCTGCATGTGGCTTTTAAAAACTTTTATGGCAAAAAGTATGAATTATTATTATTATTACTACTACTACTACATTCTAGGTAAGTGGTTCTCTTTGGTAAAATCCAGCATGTGTTTACTGGCTGATCTTGAAAGAATATTGATTTCATCCTGCCTAAATTTTGTCATTGAAGTGCCATTCATTGCAGTTTGAAGAAGGTTATGGGCTGTTCCAGTAAAGCTGGGAAAATACTACTAATATATGTGACCCACATATAGCTGTCTGTCACATAGTTTTAGTATAGTATGGAAGTTATTTCAGAATGCTGTGGTAAACTAGCTGTCTTGACAGGACTAATGAGGAAGCCTTTTAAACTTTTGTTTTGCAGGTGATAAATGGAGCGGTTCTTCAGCAAGTATTTGTGGTGGAATATATAGTTCAGTCTCAAATGTGTGAAGACTGTCATAGGATTGAAGCTAAGGATTTCTGGAAAGCTGTAGTGCAAGTCAGACAAAAGGTAGAGGCAAACTGAATTCTCATTTGTTCATGGCAGAACCATCAGCCTGACAAGTATTTGGGTGGTTTTCTGATTTTGTCAGAAAAAGATGTACTCACACTAGCTCACTGCCACGGTGATACATTTTGTGTTCAAGGTTTGGTTTGGTTTGGTTTTTTTCTTACTGATCTTAGTTTAGAAAAACTTTCTCTTTGCTGTCCAGTGTTAATAGCATATTCTTTTTAAATGATGGCTGGCAGGAGGATCTTGTGTGAATTACTAAATATCCTTCTGTATTTTAAGGTAGTGTTAGAAACAGTGGGACAGATTGTTTATAAATATTTAAATCTTGTTTAAAGAAACTAGTATCTGTAGCAACCAGTTACACAAAAATGAGAAACGGAAACTTTAAATTATTTGGTATATATAGAGCACATCTCTGAAATCTTTTTGGTTACGTGGAATAGACTTTGGACTGTTCCTTCTCCAGGTGGTCTCTTCATATAAATGTTTATTCTTCAGAGATACTGCATTTGCACTAGACAGTTCTTAAATAACCTTGATAATTTTATCTTTATTTGGTTTTAGACTCTGCACAAGAAGACTTTCTACTATTTGGAGCAGCTGATTTTAAAACACAGGCTTCATCAAAACACGCTTCGCATCAAAGAAATCCATGGTAAGTGAGGTGGCTTGTTCGTCTTGAGGTAGAAGAGACTAACCTGTTTTATATTGGAAAAGTGCTTGCGTTAGTAGCTATGTACAGATAAGCAGCAGATTATTTAGCCTATGTATTGTATTTGAAAAAAATAAAAAACCATAGTACTTGAAATAGATATGTTCATCAAGCTTTTTTTCTTTAAGATGGCCTGGATTTTTATTATTCTTCAAAGCAACATGCCCAGAAGATGGTAGACTTTCTTCAGTGTACAGTTCCATCTAGGTATATCATTTATGTTTATTGCCTTGAGTACTCAAAAGCTTTTGGGAAATGTCTTTTATCCTTCATTTTTAAAGAATTTTGTAAGTGATAGTGTCAGGAACCTGTGTTCTAGTTAAAACAGACAAAATCCCTTCTATAGAAGAAGTCCCATATTTTCCACTTAGCCATTGTAAAACTAACCCTCATGCATTTTCCTATTTCCTTAATTTTTGTATTTGTAGTACATAGCTATATACTTTCATTGCTGTACTTTGTGCTCATTATCTCCTGTTTCAAGTAATGTCCTTCTTGCTGCCTGAAGGCTCTATTTTTATGTTTTATAGATCAAAATCATCCCAACGTTTGATTTCGCATGATATTCATAGTAATGTCTACAATTACAAAAGCACTTTCTCTGTGGAAATTGTTCCAATATGCAAGGTACCTTCTCTCTATTTCATCTTCAGGGTAATGTGTGAAGTGGGTAGGGTTTGGTTTTGGTGATGGAGGCCTGATTTATTGGGTATTTGGGAGGATGGGGAGGGTCCACTCCCCACGAAGCATGGGAAGTGCAGATAGCAGCTATCTTGAGGAAGTTATTGGGTGGACAACTGAAAATGCAAAGGTTAAAAATCTATTTCAGATTTCTCTAAAGGCTTGATTAAGAATTAAGGAAATATGAGTGTAAATTATTTTCTCTTTGTGTGCAGGACAATGTTGTATGTCTGTCACCAAAACTGGCGCAGAGTCTTGGTAACATGAGCCAGATCTGTGTGTGCATTAGAGTAACAAGTACCATCCACCTCATCGATCCTAGCACACTGCAGAGTAAGTTAGGGGTTCTTTTCTGCACTACGGCAGCATCTGATTTTTCTGCTGGCACAATGGGGTTTTTGGTTGTTTTTATGAAATCTTGTATTTTTAGACCTTAATGTTGTAAATTTATCTGTACAATCCCTGACATAGAAATTTAATAGCAAACTAAGACACAATTCCCTAAGCTGGATTTCCGTAGTATCCTGGGCAAAATGCAGGTTCAGTTTTAAGTTCATCGATGTTCTAGGCTAAGCACTTACATTTGTCAGCTATATTCCTCTAAAATGAGATGGCATCTAGTTTTTCTCTGGATTATGATTCTAGCCACTTCGGTACCAGAAGCACTGTGCTTTGGTTGGTATTTGCTAGTAAGCTCTGCTTTAGACATGCAATAGGTGATCTGGCTGTCACAGATCAACTGCTTTTGTAGCACAAATTTGCAATATGGGTCATGTCCTAAATACTTGTGGTACAATAACAAACTTGAATAAAATGCGGTTGGCAGTTGCCTTAATTTTGGCTAATGGTTTCTTTTCCTTTTAATTTCTTGGTAAGAAATTCTCTCCCTTGTGATTGCCCATTCTGGTGTTTTTTTTCCAGTTGCTGAAATTGACGGAAATACCTACTGGCGCCACCCTTTTAATAGCTTGTTCCACCCCAAACAACTAGAGGAATTCATCATTATGGATATCAACAGGGTTCAAGACAAGAAAAAAGGTGCAGGTGCAGGGGCAAGATCAAACAAGGTAAGAGTTCCTCTCTATTTGATTCAGTGTTTTGGGCCTTCCTCTCCCCTCCCTCCCCTACTCAGCTGAACTTCTGTTTTGAATCATTCTACCTTGAAAGTCAGATGTATGCTTTTCTATGTCTTGCCATTGGCAAAAAGCTCTTCTCAGGATGATGTGGACAGTGTTTTGGTTTGGAAATTGCACAGGCATTATGTGAATTCCACTTTCAGAAATGCTTTTCTGGTGAAGAGTTTAAACTCTGCTTGTTACTATCATTATTGAAATTATTTTATATTAGCTTTGCAACTCTTCAATTATTAAATTGGTTTTGTTGAAGTATAGAAGCATTTATTTTTAATCAGAACGAATGAGTCAGTACCAAACATTTTCTTCTCAGTGAAAAGCTGTATGTGGTTGAAAGCTATGAAATAAATACATAAATAAAAAAAAACCCAAAACCAAAAAGCAACACCAAAACACATGTCTAGTTATAGAAACAGCCTTCGTGGAATTCTTGTGAAACGTGCTTGGCATGTCCTTTTCCATACTTTTGTAAAGATGAGAAATGAGGAGTAAAAAGCAATACATTGGATGCTTGATGTAGAAATACAAGTTTAATTAGAAATATATTTTAAAACAGTAATATAGCAGAGCAAATGTTGTTATAGCACAGCAAGTTAAGCTGCATTTGATTACAAGAGTGTTTTATTTTTCATTCCTTAAGCACACACTGGCTGAAGCCTGGGTACAGAAAACCTCGGAGTTGAATACAGATCATCAGTATTTCTGCTGTACTCACTTGGGGCACATTCTGAATCCTGGCGACCTTGTCTTGGGGTCTGTTCTGTTTCTTGGTTTTTATTAAATGATTATTTAATGACTGAATTCTCTGGATTCTCTACAGGCTTACGTATTATCAAGAAAATTTTGAACTGTTCCGATTTCTAAATGAAATTGGCAAAAGGGATAGAATCTTTCATTTTGGCCACGAAGAGATGGTCCTAATACAGGAAATCTTTTTTCTAGCAGAAGTCATCATGTGAAGAGGGCTGTTAGTAATAAGAGAGCTGAAGTATTGACTTTTAGCGTGCAGATTGGAATAATGGTTTAGACACAAATAGATGGGAGGGATTTTTAAAATACCAGGGAAGATCTTTTTGTTTGATAGGGAGTATTGTATACAGCAATGACAAATGTGAAATTTTTGTAAGATTAGGCAAATTAGGTGATTCTCAAACAGGCTTAAACATGAATGTTATTGGAGCTGTTGTGAGCCCAACAGCACCTCAGTGGATGTTGCTGTTTGGGTCCAGGAGGTTGGGGAGTGCTACTGAACAGAATTTGGGAACAGCAGCTTCTAAGAGTTTTTCAGTTATGACAGCTGCATATTGATGTTGATTTTTTATTTGCTCCTCACTTCATTTGGAAACATTTATCTTTCTTAGGAGCTGTAACTTACAATATGCTGCTCTTTAATACATGCATATGATACATTGAGTTCAATTTTGTAGACTTACATAAAAGGGTAGGGTAAAATACCTGTTTTCATTTTAGGTTCGACTTGGCGAACTGCAACTTAA
This sequence comes from Haliaeetus leucocephalus, assembly GCF_000737465.1. NCBI lineage: Eukaryota > Metazoa > Chordata > Aves > Accipitriformes > Accipitridae > Haliaeetus > Haliaeetus leucocephalus. Next base: position 3,233,585 of record NW_010973450.1, on the reverse strand, counting down.
ATGACGAGTTTGCTAATAAGATGAACCCGCACAATATTCCTGATGTGGTAAGAGCATTTTTTTTTTCTCTGTACAAAGTTCTCTGCGTTACCCAGGGGTATTAGGGAATATAATTTTATAATGAATACTCACTAGTTCCGTAGTGCCTAAGGGAAGAGGGGATATTAATATCAAAATTTGAATAGCATCTAATTTTGAGAACTATTTTCTCACTACTTAAATTTTCAAGTGGTGGTTAAATAATACGTTTACTTCAACTTACCATACTCTTTGGTTTTGTTCAAATTACCATGCACTGTGTGGTGAAAACTGTATTACAACTCCAGTGTGTGTATGCCTCTTCAGGACATAATCCAAAGTGTTGGTAAACTTTTGAATTGAAAAATGCTATATAAATTCTATATAAAACTTCTGAGTGCCAGACTGACTCTACCATTTGTTAGCTGATTTTACAGTTGCCCAAGTCTAGACTTGGGTGGTGTTTTGGATTTTGAAAGAGTGTCATCAGTATTGAAGGTGTGTATGTGTAAATATGTGCTGGTTTTCACTGTAGGTATTAATAAAGAAGAGCTACGACCGTACCAAACGCCAACGTCGCAGAAACTGGAAGCTGAAAGAGCTAGAAAGGGACAGAGAAGGCATGGATACAGATGATGAAAGGTTCAGTATCTGCCATGAAGCTTTTCAGTCCCTTCTACCTAGGATAGTGTGCCAAGTCTAGAAAAAATATTTCTCGGCTTCCGCTGAGCATAAACCCAGTGTAATGCCTAAGCTGATGTGCTGATCGTTAAGGAGGCACAAGCAAATGCTGCTGGGTGTGTTTGAGCGTGATACTGGCTCATAGGACAGGTTGATATCGGTGTTCTCTGAAGAGCAGTATCTCTGCATTTTTCCCGCTTCCCTAGTGCAGGAAGTGGTTTAAGCATCTGCACCTTACTTAATGCTTATCCTGGCTTGACTGCTAAGTTTTCAGGGAACATGGATACTGAGAACAATGGGACAGGGGAGTGTGGAAACAGACTGAACCCTGAAATCTTAGAAATAACACTTCAGGTTTTTCAGGTTTACTGTTCCAAAGTATAAAAGCTATTTTTCTGTTTTTAACAAGAAAAGCTTAAATCGCGAGACAAGTGAGTAGTATCGGAAGCATTGTGTCTGTAGCTTACAGTTGGTGTCTGTCTGGCTAAAGGGACGCTTCTGTGAAAACATGCTTGTCGCTGGTTTGTTCAGTGACAAAGCTGATACAGTAAGAGCAGATTCTAAATAACATTCAATTGAGTAGGAAAAATGAGGCAGTTAGAGTTAAATGAGGAGAGGCAAATTAAACAAATTATTTGGAAACCAGCAGGTGATAATGGAAAAAAAAAAAAAAGCAGAATGAGTTGGAAATGTAGGAAAGCCATCAGAAGGCACATCTGAAGGACTGCAGATTGCAGTCCTTCCTTGGGGCTTCATTTCTTTGCTTTTATTTTGTTTTATAAGTTTGCATAAATCCAAAGGAAAAGTGAGTAAATACATTAAGCATCTTTTACAGGCAATACCAGGACTTCCTTGAAGATCTCGAAGAAGATGAAGCCATAAGGAAGAATGTCAACATTTACAGAAGTAAGGCCTTTTTAACCATTTCATTGCGTGTAACTAAATCATGACTATTTTCCACTCAATATTTTTACTGAAGTTCTGTATTTGGATTGTTTGAACTACTCATGCCTAGAGAAATGCTGTAATGTAATAGCTTCAGATATTCAGTGTATTTCACATGCACTGAATGGATGTTGATGGGTTTTGTTTGCTTGCCTTTAACATGAGGGAGAAGCATATTTTCTCCCACACCCAAAACCTCTGTTGGGTGAAGGATTTGGTACATAATTCAGCATCATCCATAAGGACAATTGGCATGGGATTGTTGGTTTTTAGGAGGGGTTGGTTGTTTTGGGGTTTCGTTTTTTTCCCCCTTTCCTTCCTTGGGGTTGTTCAGGGGATTTTGGGTTTGTTTTCTTTGCTTAGCTGTTTGTTGGGTTTTTTCTATTTGCTTTTTTAGATGCAGATATTCCTGTGGAGAGTGATACAGATGATGATGGTCCTCCACGAATCAGTCTGGCTGAAATGCTAGAGGATCTCCATATTTCCCAGGATGCCACTGGTGGAGAGGGAGCAAATATGATGACAGAATAAGAATAGCGCATTAGTCAATGCAGTAAATATTCCCTTAGTGAGGAAAAAGTACCCAAAACATAACTAAACATTACAAACTGAGCACATGAACATGAAAAGTAACATAGCTACCACTACACCCTTAAATAATGGTCCTGAATTCATATTTTATATATAATCTTCTAGAGAATCAGCAGTTAAAGCTGAATTTCTGGTGCAACCATTGCAATATAAGTTCCACAAGTTCCTCCCATCCCTGAGTGCTGCCTCCTTGCAACTTCTGCAGCTGACTGACTTCAGGGTTATACATTGGGAGTAATCATTGTCTTGTGCAGAAGACAGCTGATAAGGAAGGATGTCCAGAGGGAGGGATTTTATTCTAGTTTGCTACATTTGTAGGTGGAGTGCCTACCTACTGTTTATTGCTTTCATTTATTTGCATGGGAAGGATGTTTCCTGTCTTAATCTTTTTGGTACAATGGTTTGAAGCCTTTTATGATACTGCTAGATTATTTCATATAACAATATTTTGGGAAAGCTCAAGAATGTGTCTTCTGTTCCTTTGGTAAGAGAACTCCAAATATACATGCTTACACAAAAAAACTTCCCTGTAAATTGAGTGAAGATGCAGCTGTTGATCAGAAAGATTGCAAACTTCTGTTAAGTATAATGAATATTGTATTGTACTATATTCCATGCCTGAATCAGTGGATTAAAAGCAATACGCATGATGTCTAATTAATACACCAGGTATGAACTATTAAAAAACTATTCAGACATTTTTCGTCCATCGTTTTTTAGTTAACTTTAAAATCAAATTTCTCTCTACTGCAAGCCCGAAGAGGACATAAGTAGTGTAGGAGAACATTACATACTTATATTCATCTGTTTTGATTCACTTTACTGCACAAAGGTGGTTCAACAGAAATTTTACCAAGAGTTTATGTGCATATACATTTGATTTAACTCAATATAAATAGGGAAACATAGCACAGCATAGTAAGAGTGGTTTGCCACTGCATTTTTTTACCTTCAGGAAAATATACTCAAAATGATTGGCATGTGTAAAGGAGGAAAATACTAATAATGTGAAGTTGGAAGAAAATGTGTAGGATTCATCTGACAGGGTATTAATGGTTCCTCTATCAAGGATCTGTACAGCTCAAATGAGAACACTTGATGTAGTTTGTCACAGCTTGTATTCTTGTAAGAGAAATAAACAGGGCTGAAAATTCACTATTTCTCTGCAGTATCTGCTGAGGAGGTGTCGGGAGCACCTTTCTCTACTTCACCGTACTTCACAGCTTTTCAACGCCTCAAAGAAAAGCTAAGAAACAATCAAGGAGTTAGCAGTGTTCAGCCTACTGCCAGGTGAGAGAAATTTTTGTCTTATTCTTTACTTTAAATGTAATCTTTTGACTAAGTGTTTCCAAACAGGTATGAATCTGCTGGATTTCAGGATTACTGTCTGAGCCTAGGCAATATGCCATAGAAGGCAAAGGTATTTTTGATTGTAAAAGGTGGAGCTAGGTTTAGTTACCAGTTGCAAGGATTTTTTTATTCTGTCTCACAATCTTGTATCACCCATTTGTAAAGGGGGAAAAATGGAAATTCAGAAAGGCGGTTTTGATGTAGCGAAGCTCTGAGCCATCTGTTGGCATTGTTAGCAGCTCAGCCATCCCTTAGTGCCATCTTTTACTGTGTATTTGTGTCACACTAAGCTCTTCTGCTTCCACTCACAGGAGCTTTGTCATATTTTTTTACTATGTAGAAGACCAGTTAAGAAAATCCATAAAGCTGCTGAGAACTAAAGGTACAATTTATCTCATGACAGTAATTTAGTTCAGTGTAGGGAAGGCATAAAACCATGCTTAAAAAATATTCATGAGAACGCAGCTGCATATCCAACCTGAATTAACACTGCAATAAAAATATTTTATTATACATATTCTACAGTAGCTACACCTGCCAGTATTGCTGGGGAGATGTACATAAACTCAATTCTAGTGAGCATTGGGCCAAATCTGTGGAAATTGAAGAACTTTAATTTGTAACATGTAGCCAATTAATGCATTCTGTGTCTGGATGAGATGTGTTTTGGGTTGTGATTTTTCTGATGAGGTAACAGTGATCAAGCCTGTATCTTGCATAGTTTGGTAATAAGCTTGCTGCTGTTGGCAGGTGAAGGGGGAGTGGTGAAAGCTTGTTTTAAACTGTGCTGTTTTGATCAATCCTTTTCCTCCTTCTCTAAGATTTTCCTTCATAGTGTCTCTCAGTAATTTCAGATGTATTGCTGTCTTGTCTGTCATCCTGTTTGTTACTGGAGATGTCCCTCTTCCTTCCCCCTGCTGCATGGTCTGTTGCCAGTCTGTATTAGGTTTCAAGCATCTTTCAGCAAGAGTCTTGTCTGGAAAGATCTCATGCTCCAGATGCTAGGCAAACAAGTCATAAATCTAAGTATATTGCTTGGCTTTTTGTGCGTTTGTTTGCTAGCTGGTAACACATAGTAACAGCTCTCCAATGAGTGGGTAAGCTGTGTGTACTTGAAACCAAAGTTAGTTCTAATTTTAGGTTCTTGAGTTTACAGTGTCCCTTTAACATTTAAACGGTTGGGAGCCAAAGAGGCTTAGATGGTGTACCAGCAGATGAAATGTTTGCCAAGGTCTTCTCACTGACACCGGATAAGTAATTTGCCAAATAGTACTTAATTCACAATAGATAAAAGGCTGCTACTTACCCTGCATCTCTTCCTGAAAATCTCTCTGTGGATTGAGCCACAGCTTAAAGCTCCTCTCCTTTTAAACATACAGAAGTTGCTCCAGGATTTTAAGACATAACTGCTTAATGATTAATTTGTGCCCAGATTTTGATGAATTTTGAATCGGAAGAGTTGAAACATAATGTCCCACTAGTTTGGGGAGGAGGGAGGTTGCTTTTGAGATGTGACTGTATGCACATGTGTGTGTACCAGATTTGGCGCAGAGCATGTGTGATAGCGAGTACCAAGCAGTAGCAGTATGTGTAGTAATTTATGAATAGTAACGCAGATGTAAAAGGGTTGTCTGAAGTAGTTATGTGATGGTTAAATTTGAAGTGTACTTGCCACATGTAATAAGCTAGTAGTAAGACTAAAAAGAAAGAATACTTTTTAAAGTATTTTTTAAAAAGCGCAGTCAGCTGATGAGATTCTGTTTCAGCAGAGAAGAGAAGTTTTGTCCTTCAAAACAGCCAGCATTTTGTTCTCTCAGAAGTAAGGCTTTTACAGGGAGAAACCAAATAAGGCTTCGTACAGCCTTTCGGCCCTGTCACACTAACTTCCCTGGCTAGGAATGGTGAGAAAAAGTAGTTGTGTAAGCTAATGGAGTTTCACTTTTCTTACCCCCGCAGTGAATTACTGGGGGGAAGAAAGGACACAGACAATGCAAGACTAGAGCTAAACTTTGTGGGGTTTTAGTGCTGAATTTCCATTTTGCTTAATGGTGAATCACTTCTTTTTTGGGCTTCGGTAGCCGTAGTGAACAGTGTGTGCAGTAGCTCCCGTGGGCACTTGATGTATTACTGTGATTCTAGATCATTTTATTGAAATTCAAATTTCTTCTATCAAAAAAAAATTAATTTTGTCATGGGAGAAGCTGTCTGGAACTTTGTAATAACTCTCTGAAAGTTTTGCTCACAGAAAATGGTGAAGGAGAATATTGTGTTGCTTAAGTCAAACCTTACAGCACAAAAGTTGGATGATTGAGAGAAACAAATACACAGAAAAGGGTGATTGGGGTATGGAAGCACTACTTTTTGAAATTTTTTTTCTATAGAGAAAAGCATATATTGTTATATATTGATGATGAAAAGCTTAACGGATGATGATTTCACCTTTAACTGCTGTTAATCTGTTGGTAGATTCTCATGTAACTACAGAGGTTCCCAAATGTGGTTCAGGTGGAAATTGTTCAGATGAAATAATTACTGGAAAATATTGTTAAAATCATGCCACACAGCTTACGTGTGTTGTACTAAAAGGTCTGCTTCTGTGCCCATTGTGGGAAATCACAAGCTGAGGAATAGAGTGTGTGCTAGTTGTCGTTGAGATACTGGTCTGGTGAGGAGTTCTAATGGAATTAATGTTATTTTAGTCTCTTACTCTTAGAAGTAGCTTAAATATAGGAAATTACAGGGGAATATTGTGTCATAAATTTTTCCTTGAGGAAGTTAGACTAGTATATAGGTTGCTTCTGTTGTTTGGTTGATTGGGTTTTGGCTGGGGCGAGCATCCTTTCACTGGATACCACTGAGAAGAGCCTGGCTCCATCTTCTTTACTGTCTCCCATCAGGTATTGATACAGATGGATGTGATTCCCACTGAGCCGTCTCTTCCCCAGGCTAAAGGGTCCTGGCTCTCTCGGCCTCTCCTCCTCTGTCGGAGTGCTGCCGTTAGCAGTGGAGGGGAGGAAGGAAATAGTGAGCTGACCATACCATTTCCAAACAGGGAACGTATTTTGGGAAAACCTACACATGGAAAACAGTGCTCACCCTCTCAGCCCACTTTGGGGGAAAAAAAATGTGTATCTGTAGATGTGTCTCTCTGCCCCAAACCTTAGATTAGTTCCCGTATCAACTCTACACCCTCTCACATCTGTCCTTGGACACTCTCCATGGGGGTTTAGGAGCTGCGGGGCAACACACCACTGGCCTTTGCCTTTGCTGCCCCTGTAACCCAGCACGTTGTGTGCTCAGCCTCCTGGCATGTCCTGGAGAGATGCTGGATCTGATCCTGCCCAGGCTGGGGTCAGCAGAGCAACTCCGCTGGGGGCTGGAGGGAGGGCAGGATTAGACCCTTGCAAACGGGGGTAGCGTACGGTCCATTGTGGAGACACCGCCTGCAGTCAAATCGCTGAGAATCCAATGTGGGCAAGTACTGTTAGACAAATTCCTTTTTCTTTTTGTAACTGAAACGTGCTCAGGATGGAACACACAGTGCTGGGTGTGTTGTAAGGATCTTTCTAGGAATGACCAAATGCACTTCGCTTGAAAGGCTGCGACGTCTTGGTGAGAGGCACGGGCCTCACGTCGGTCAGGAGGCATCTGCAGTGGCAGGCACTTGCCCGTTTTTCTGTAGAAGTTGCTGTAGAAGAATTGAGATGTGCCTGTGATTAATGTGATAGTCCACCTGATGTCACTATTCCTTCATGGTAATGGCCCCAAAAGCAATCTGTTCAGCTGCTACAAAGAAAAGATGGCTATAAACTCTGAAAAACTTGTTTATGCTGATGTAGTTCCTAATATTTTCACTTAAGTTTAAAATGACATAACACCAACCTAAGTAAAAATAAGACAAAAGCTGCTTTGAGCTTGATGTTAAAGGACTTATTCCTGGCAAATCACACCTTCTGCAGACAGATTCGTCTCTACGTACGCTTTGCCAGGGCCATTTATTTTAGCTGCACTCTCCAGAACAGTTAAATGTAGGGGTGAGACTCATGTGTTGGGTTTCAGAGGAGGTTTGGCAATGTTTGCTGTAGCTCATTCCAGAACATAATCGCGTAGCAAAAAATATTACTGCCTTCAGAATTTACCGATGTTTTCTGTACTTCACCTTCATCGTAAGCTTAGGATGGGAACCTGGTTAAGACACATAAGAAACAGGAGATGAAGTTTAAAACTTGTCAGGATCTCAGTTCCATGATGCAAAACAAAGCATAATTGTCAAGAGAGAGAAGTGCCTTTGTGTAATTTGAATATTCAGCTTTGTAAAATGAAACAATTATGTATGACCTAAATCCACAACTAATGTACCTTTTCACATCAACTAAGAAAATGTTTCAGGTGTGCCAGGCATGGAAAGGACTTGAAAAACTATTTTAAAATAATCTGTGCTCGGTGAAAAGTTTTGTAAGATAGAAGGAACTATTTAAGCTGTAAATTATTTGTCCGGTTGGTTGTATACCATTTAGCATGATGAGACTTCATGCTGCATGGACTGTAATGATTATGATTTAATGCCTTTGTTAGTAATGTAGGTCTTTTTTGATTCGTACCTTTTTGGAGGGTGGATCTGAGATACAGGTTAAAAATTGCAGCCCTTTATACCTCTGCTGAAATGAATTTATGCTGATGTATGAAAGCTTGACATATTTAAGCCAGTATGAATGGAGCAGAAGAGAAAACAAAGTCGCTGTTTGAAGCTCTTAGGTTTGTTTTAGACTTTTCCTTAAAAGGCGAATGATCATATTGAAAACAATCCAGAATTAAGTCCTTTAGGAGCCCTGAGTCCCCCGAGGAGCAGAGGTGTTCAAGCACTCTGTGTTGCGCTGTCTGGATCTGAGGTCCCCTGATGGACGCGTTGGTCGGAGGTAGGCATGCAGGTTCCCAGCGCGGCACACGCAGAGAGTTAGTCCCAAAGCAGAGGATCTGCAGAAGCTGCCACCCTGAGAAGGGAGATGCCGGAGCCATCCCGGTGGCAGTGCTCGTACGAGCACTGGTGAGAGGAATCGCACTCAGGCCACCCTTCAGCTGACTCTCGGAGGCAGCTGCTCCTTGGCCTTCCAGCATCTCTGGGCTTCAGTGCCTGTTCCTGTACCCGTGTGCTAAACTCCACGGCCTAGCAGGTGGCTGGTATTGCCCAAGACTCGGATCCAGCACAAGGATGCGTACGCTCCAAGTAGGATTTAAAAGGAATTCTCTTCAGTCCAAATTATGACAATGTTGAGACAGCTGCCTTTTAACCTTGGCAACCTCTGAACTCCATATATAGCTCACTTGCTTACTGCACTTTCCTCGTTGCCTGAATTTGCTCTTTCCCAAAGCCTGTGATCTCCAGCCTGACGCAGTCTCTTGGAAGGATTCCTGTTGCTGTGGCTTTCCCACTCTGTAATGAGGTCAGCTGGAGTTAAAATGCTTTGTAAAAGTTTGGGTATTTGTAGCTACTCCAGGTTTTCTCTAAGTTTGATTTGACTTTTTACTATCACTTCCCGTAATATAGGCATAAAGCTTCTATAGGTGTCACTGACAGGTAGCATCCAGTAAGAAACTTAGAGCGCTGTGTTACATACCCAAACGATAGGTCAGTAATATCTGATGCAGTTGAGCTCATACACAATTCCCTGCACTCCAACAGAATGCGAGATACATACAAGATTATTTAATCTCGAAAACAAATTCTTTTAACACAGGTTTCTAATATAATCTAACAAAATAACCAAAAGTCAAGTTTGAGTGTTAATGACCTTTAATGCATCACTTCATTATGCAATTAGCCATGCATGGCTGTGTAAGTGAAAGCAGCCCTGGGTATCCTCACATAAGTCTTTCAAATGGAAAAACTTGTTACAGGATATAAATACTCTGGGGGATTTTGTTGGTGTTTGATTTGAATTTAACCAGCTTTCTAAAAAATACAGGTGCTTCTCAACAGCATATTTTAATTTGCTGGGTGACACTCTCTAGCCTCCACATGCAACGTGCAGTGGGAAGCAACAAAAAGGTTTCATTTGCCTCTAACCAAGCGTGTGCCCCTCCAGGCTAGAGCTGAGGGAAGAGCTGGGATCCACCGCCAGCCTGGGATGATGCTCTGACTGCGGCTGGGTGTTGTTTCATACCCGGTATGCTCCTCAGACTCCCCTCCACAGCCCAAACGTGCCCGCTGCCCCAGGGGATGGGAGAGGACTTGCTAAGTGACTTCCAGTCTTTGTGCACCGTGTGGACCTGGTGTTTTAATTGGGCTCTTCGGGGAAGTATTGGCAGACATTTCAGGTTTAGAGGTGGGAAGCTACGCGCCGATTGTATGGTGGGGAGGTAGCAGGTCGGGGCCGCCCTTTTGCCTGCACTGTCTTAAAAGGTGAGAGCTTTGGGAACAAATTCTTCCTCTGACAGGCAAAGGCATCACATCTCTCCTTTTAGATGGCTGCCTGGTGGCCTGAACCCCAAGCTGAGGTGGATCACTAATTCACCTACTAAATGTGTTGTGTTGGTTTTTTTAATGTGGTGATTACGAATGGATTTGAGCAAGGTCAGAAATCACATGCTCGTTGAATGCTCAAGCACCTACAGGCTCATCATCTATTTTCCTGCCTGACGTATCCTCAAAGAGGAGCACTGTCAGTAGGAGGGATGTGGAGAGCCTCACTCTGGCACATCTCGTATTGGGAATTTAATGATGTTTACAGGTTCAATGCATGTCAAAAGGAGATGGTATGCGAGTCCTTTCTGTCTTACATGAATGCCATAGCCATTAGGCTTCTGGATTTCTCTCCTCCTTTTAAGGCAGCCACATACCAGCCTCGGCTGTCTGTGCGAACCCGACTGGGCAAACAGAATTTGTGAACTCATGGGATGAGCAGGAGGCAAATGCTTAGCTGCTCAGCTGTCGCCCTCTGTTCAGCGAGGCAGCAGTTACAGCCAGTGACAACTTGGTACCTGTTTAGGTACCCTGAGTAATTTTCTGGTAAACCTTAGGAGCCCCAATGCCTCTAGTTTTAAGCAGCAGATGAATAGTGGAAAACCTGCGTTATGAGATGATGGACCGCATATTAAGTATCTAAGCTGAAACAGGGGCAATATTCTTACATGCATTTCCTGTAGCCCTCAAACCAAAACAGGAATGATCCCATCATACATAAAGTATTAACTCTTGCCTTTGTAGAAACATCTTTTTGAAATACTAGGTTATTTGTTAATGTTTTTTTCTTATACATTCTGTACAAACAAAAATAAATTCAAACCAAGTCAGCTGTATGAGAAGGGACAACATTTTAGATTCTTGTAGTTGTAAGATCTGTAAGAGGATGCCCCTTAGTACCCTCAGCTGTGCTTCTCATTCCAGCTCCTCGGACAGGGCAGGCAGTTCAGCATATGGAAGTCAGCAAGGTGAGTGAGAAGCTGCTGGTGCTGCGCCATGAGAAGCGCTGCAGAGAGGAAGAGACAAAGTCCCAGCCTCCTCAGGGAAGCAAACATTCACACTTGCAAATTCTTACCTTTGTCCCTCTGAAAAATATTTTTAAAAACTTCTATGTAAATACTATTTTATACAGTATTTACACTGTATACTGGCAAGGTTACCAATACAGGAAGAAGTGATTTTCTGTAGCAGAGACAACTATAACTAAGCTGTTGCACGAAGTAGTTTCAGCTGAGCAGGAAAGTTAGGCAGAAAGTTTCAGCCAGGCAGGACTGAGTTATTTAAGGTCAGCTTTGTAAAAGGAAGCAGATCTGCTGTAAACTCAACATTGCTCTAAACAGCTATATGCAAGATGACAAGGAATACATTCTGTGGGATGTAGAGCTATTAAGTGCTGACAAGTTCATCTTAGAAACAGGATTTTCAAGTCAGATAATGAATAGCTAAGATAAGAACTCAAATTACGCTCAGATGTAAAGAGTAGCATAGACAAAATGCATACATCATAGCAAAATAAAGTAACAAGAAGGAGCATGAACTTCTCTTAGGCCTCCAAAACTGTTAGAAGTAATCAGTGGCAGAGGGAGTGAAGTTCCACGTGAACAAATCATCATTGCCTTTAGGAAGTTTAAACTATTTGGATCAATAAAATACAGATTATAGTGTAGTGAGAGATAAGCTGTAAAACTCCTACAATAATAAACCTTCATAATGAGGATGCTGTGAATCTACCATTATGTATTATAGCTGTAAAGATCAAACAGTTCATAGTGAAAAGCAGTTTGATTTTAGCAGACATTTATTCTGTTCTTTAGGTTCAACTCTTGCTGAACCAGTGTTGTTAAGTTGTGCAATTTAAATATGAGATTCTTTTTAAAAAGTGAAGCAGTGATCTGAATGGTGCTCCACATCACCCTCACCATCCTTTTTAATGTATAGTACCACAGTGACGTTAAACTTCCCCTGTAGAAACGCATGGACCAGGAGGTCAGATCTGTTCACAAAGGTGGGGAGTGGAAATGATGTTAGAGTACCAGACTGGTTATAGGTCAGAAACTAACTCTCAAATTAAGGCTGCGTGTTAAGTCCACGTTTGCAAATACTAAAATTAAGTCCTTTATTGGCAGAAAGTTACTAAGCAGTGCATACTGCATATGCAAGCATATGCTGTGGTCAGCAGGCCTAGGAGATAGCAACCAGCGCCTCTTGTTCATGCATCTGATTGATAATAAAGCCCTGCAGACACCAACTGCAACCAGCCATCTCTTTTCCCATGCACACACCCCCAAATGCTCAGCCCACACGGACAGTGGAAAGCAGGCATCTGGAATTAGTAGCTATCTAGCACGGCAGGCATCGGTGTTAAGGATTTGATATTCTCTTGTTGAGCAAGCAGATCCACTGACAGCGTTGAGATTAAGCAGCCACCGCAGTGTCTAACAAACAACGTCCTACTCATGTAGACTCTACGAGTGTCTCTGTGCAAAAACTGTCTGCTGTGGGATGGCCTGTCTAAGTGAGAAAGTTTGTCCGAAAAACTTTGCTTTTTCTTGGCTGTGCAAGGAATTTGGGCAAAGTGGGGTGGAAATGCTGCTGGTGCTAGCAAGAAGTCACCAGGAACTGAACTTGGTACAGGTGTCCTCAGAGAAGGGTGTGCAGGCAGGAATTGCAGGGAATATTCTTTTTCCTATTCCTCTTGAAATACTTTCTGCTTCAGCCATGTGACAGTAAATCTAGATTTGCAACAGCTATCACCAGGTTTCAAAAACCAACGTTGTGGCCAGTCAGTACGGTCTGTACAAACTAGTACAAACACTGCTGACTGCAAAAAATCTTGAAAAACGTTGAAGCAGGCTGTTAGAGTAGTCTTTGTTCCATGTCAGATAGTGTCTGTTCTCACACAGCTGGGATAAACGTTATCAAGTGCATGGCTAGTTTGATAGACACCAAATTATACCAGTGCCTGGCCTTGATCAAATTTACCTTGCCAGATGAGCATGCACAGGCCTGACATGAGCAAATCTGGAGCTGTGGCCTTACTCTATCAATTCAACACCTCAGGCTGCTGGTCAGAGCGCAGCTTCCAATAGGGAACCTGCCTGAGCAGGTTAGTGTTTTGAAACTGAAATTGCAAGATGGAGTTTGCGTGTAATATTTTAAATCCAGTTCTGTAGACGAGAGCCTTGGTGACAGGCAGGGAAGAGACTGTGATGAGTAAAACTAATCAAGAAGTTGGGGGTTTTTTTCAGCTGCCACTTAGGCCCTTGATTCCGCCTTTGCTTTTTGGTTCTTTCCTGGCTCTCTCCAATTCACGCAGCTGAGCTAGGACCTTTGCTGCTGCAGAACAGCACAAAGAGCTGAAACAGCATCGCTGTCCCTGGCAGACACAGAGGAGCCGTCCGTGCCGAAGGACTGCCGCATGCAAACCGGGCAGCTCAACAGACACGATCCTACCCCAGCTGTTGCAAAAGAGGCACCAGGCCCTTCGGGCGACCACAACAAACACCAAGTGGGTTTGGCTGGAGAGACCGGGAAAGGGCGGCAATAAACAAAAACACGCCCAGGGTCAGAGTTCCTACTTCTGCAGCCTGATGTCAGATTCCTTAATGTCAACAAATACTTGGAATGTACGCGTATAGTCTTCTACTATAATTTAGTGTAAACATAGCTACAGTGGCTGGCTTATCCACTGAGCTTTCTTTGCAGGTATACAATGCAGTATGTGCATGTTTCTCCAGCATGTATAGTGCAAAATACTGTATTTACATATCTACATTATAGACTGGCAGTTTTGAAACAAAATTGTGATCTTCCTAAGTAGTCTAATAATTGACAGAACTGAAATACTATGTTTCCCTCTTCTGTTCCTAAGCAGTAAGTGCAATATACATACTGAGCATGAAAGCTCTCACATAGGAGCAAATGTAACATATTTACTAATTTAGCCATTAAATTACTTCAATAAAGCATAGAATTGGATTCTAATCTGAAAGCATTAAATAGATCTTTTTTTCAAACTTGGAGATTACTTGGGTACTGTCAAACGAGTTGTAAGTTTAAGCACAGCTGCCTTCATTTTGCTGAATAAACTATTTTCATATCCTATCTTATTTTCCCCTAATTATAAATTGGAAAGTAACTGAATCTCATGTTGAGATGACAAATAACATAATTAGTGTCTTCACTTTATCACGGTCTATGACCAAATCTCATTTCGTAAGTCATTTGATTGCCGCTTACTAATAGCATCTTACTCTCTTGAGGGAGAGGATGTACTAGGAGCATCTCTATGCTGGAAAGACGTAAGAAAACTCACCTGAGGGTGGGTGGGAGCAAAGTTGTGCCTATGTTACCCTGTACATGCCCTGCTACTGCTCTCTTCTTCTCCTGGGATGATAGAGAACACCAATTCTAGTTGCCAAGTTAATTGTATTGGGACTTCATCCCTGGCCAGCTCCAGTCCATGTCCGCTGTAGCAAGCTGGCAGCACAGGCATCTCCTGTTTCTAAGGCTGAAGCTTAAAAAACGTGGAAACAAAGCCAATTACAGGGTGACCAGCGCATTACTTACAAAGTCTGCAGTCTCAAGAGTTCATGTTTCAGACACTACTCGACAGGTAGAGTATAAAAGGAGGTAAAAGAGGGGGAATGATGCGTTTAGGAAAAAAGGAGAGACATCGTATTTCAAGTAGGGATTTTATTGGTTTTCAACCGAGATGTCCCTACCACAACTGAAAATGTAGTTTCATGTTCTGTATATGATATGCATGCTTTACCAGTCTTCTAAAAATAAAACAAAAATTATCTCTTTTTATAAAGTTCAATAATATGATAATTTTATTCTAAATTTTCATGGAAGTAAATCCCCACATTTTTAATAAATTAACTGCATTATTTGCACAATGATGATGAAGCAGTCAAGTAATTCATTGTATTAAATAACTGAGGGAACTAAATAAATAATAAAATCATTCTATAAATACATGCATACCAAGCTTAGAGAAGCAGCTTATAGCTGTGTAGTGTGCAAAACCTTTTGTGCACACATCTCTCCTATCAGCAAAGCTATGGCAGACAAGAACAAATGTATGCCATATAATTTCTCAAGATGAAAACCGCTCAATATCCAAGGAGATCTCCCTGGAATAAAAAAATACACAGCACAGTCGTTTCTGTACCAAACCCAGCTTCGTAACTCCAGCCAGTCTTTAAAATTGAAAGCTCTTTAAGAAGCAGTCAGTCAAACAATAAAAACAAGGACTGATTGAAATTGTTTTGGCAAAATAATTTGCTGTCAGAGAGTCCCAGAATACAGAAGAACATTAAGAGATACTGCAGAATAAAACAGTGTTTGCGCACACCCTGAACCTGTTTCTAAACAAAAATGGAGTGTTAAGAAAAACAGTTCCTTGATCCAAAAGTCAGTGTCAGGTTGCCAATGTTACTTCACAACAGAAACAGTATTTTCATGTTGGTTTCCAAGTAAGTGCAAGAAGAATTGAAAAGCCGTGCTAATGTGGACAGGGACAAAGATGTAAGCAGTGTATAATACCATAACTAACATAGTAATGTTGAAAGTGTAGAAAAGCAGTTTTTCCCAGGGCTCCATGAGATAGCTGCAGGTGATTAGTTCAAACTGGCAGTACAGCCAATAGAGGTAGTTCTTCAGGCTTTTAATATCCATCTTCAGCTTTGTGCCACTTCTGAAAGCCCTCCCTATTACAATAAAGGATAGTTAGTAGAAATAGAAACCTCACAAAAAAGAAAAAGGCAAAGATACATAAAAACATCGTATGGGCAGCAGCTCCATGCTATTCAGTTTGCGCATACTATTTTTAGTAAATGATGTATTGAAAACACAAGAGAGCTAAAACCCCAAGACTGCAAATACATTTTAAAGCATAAAACATGATCAGATAGTAACAGACTAGCATGAGTCATCCTTTTACCCTATGCCATAAAAGGCTTGATTCGTATTCCTTTTTCCCTTCCTACATTCAGTTCTGAACATGACAGTCCAATTTAGACCACTATGTACTGGGCACTGTTATTTACCAAGGAGGTTCCACAATATCTATTTCCCAGAAATTGGTTACCCAACTGTTGCAATTCCGTTCTCCAAGCCAAACTCTACTTTCATAACTTTGCTTTGCACAGGATTATTTAAGACTCTGTTGAAGCAGCGTAATTCAAAAAGCATTTCAAACCCTCTCTCCTTCACCATTCATAGATTTTGACATAGAACTTGGCTAGAAGTCTGATTTCTACTACTGTAGACTGAATTTTATGTCTCATGCTGCTGGAATGCAAACTGGGAGAATGCAGAATACCACACATACAGAACTACAATAAAAGGAAACTATATACAGATTATCCAGCTACTTCTACAACAGAGATTGATCTGTTGCCAGAATGTAAACACATAACTTTATTTTAAAGCTTTGTGTTCAAATTAGCACTAATAATTATTAAGTGTTACATTATATAGTCACCAGAATACAGAGCTGGAGAGTTAAAGGGAAAACAGGACTATTTCAGTTACTGGTGCTTCCTGTCATTTGGCAAATGTGAGGAGACAAAACAAAACCTGTGATTCCCCTCTTTTTAATTGGAAAGTTAAGAACTTTTGGTGGTGTCAAGATCTGCAGAAAAAAACTTATTCCACAGAAATTAAATGCAACTTCACAGATCTATATAGAGTGGGATTTTATCTGAACAAAAGCCCTTCCTAAAGTTTTTAGAAAAAAATTGCCTCACCTTTTCCACTTTACTTCCATAGCTTCCACACCTCTTTTCTGTCCAACAGGTGAGACAGACTAGGTAATGCTTCTGTAGTTGAGAATTATTATTAACTACTTTCAGCAATATCCTTGCTATATCTGTCATATTTCTGTATATTTCTTGCAGTTTTTACTAAATCCAGGTTATACTTAAGCCTCTTACCATCAAATGTATTGCCAAGCTACTTTGAGGAAAGACTTTCCTTACAAAAAATGGATTTTGCAAAAAGTAGAACTTACCTCTTCACTTCTCTCTGATGACAAAGTATCTAGATGAGAGATGCTTCCTCACACTTCTGCCTTTTGCAGCTGAACAGCTCATGTACAGATTGAGAAGCAGAAACAATTAGCTTTGATCCTCAATTATAGAGTGTGTGTCCTGCATACTCCGCCCTTCTTCACTATTGCTAAAAACTCCTCTGGCCGAAGCTGTCTGCATTATGCAACAAGGACAGCCATCATCTGGCTCAGTACCGCACTCTCATGATAGCATTAATTTGATAATTTGTACAAAGTCAAAGTTGAAGAACTGCAGGTAGGGAGGAACATACAAGGCTGAAATACTATTTAGGACAATCAGCAAAAAATGTTTACAATTATTGCCTTCCTTAGTTTCAAATCTCAAAAAAAATCTCTGTTTCTGTGGGACTTTACAATGCAGGCTGCCAGAGTTCCTACAAGGTGCCATTTAATGTCCATGCAAAAATATGATGTCAGAGTTAAGTAGCCACAAAAATGTAGCTCAATTAATATGTCACAGGAAAGTCTCTGGTGAAGCCACCACCTCCTGCAACCTTTGATTAATGCCACTTTCAAACAGTTCCGTCTTCTCTGCATCGGTATCTCCCAGCCCCATATACACACCTCAGTCGTCCTCATCCAGAAACCCCAGGGTGAAGAGAGTATGTGGACAAGATTTCTACAAGGAAAAGATGGTGAGTTTTTCTTAAAAATGCTACAAAATAAAACCAAGCCACAATGCTTGAGGCATTTTAATGATCTAATTGGACAAGTAAATTCGGTAGAAATCTGCATAATATATTATGTTCTAAACTATCTGCCTGCAGTCAAATCATTTCCAAATATGAATCAGCTTCATTCTGGGAGAATATGCCACAAGCAATGTCTAAGGCATCTGAACCTCACCTTCTTTCAACCCTTCCTTACTAAACACAGCCTGAGCTGATATATTAGTAAATGCTGACCTGCTCCCTCAACCTTTTTTTTTCCCCACAGTTTTCAACAAAATAAAATTTTCTGTTTAAAAACTGTCCACTTTCCATAGAAAATTCAGAAACAGTAAACCACTGCCCCTGGCAGCAGTAGTCAATATGCCCTATGCCTTACCTTTCTCCTGCAGAGCCAGGCATCTGCCACAGGAGTGCATCTCCCAAGCTGGACGAACTACTACATCTGGAAGATATAACTGAGGTTGGGGTTTAGAGAGTGGACTCATCAAATGTGAAATATAATTGCCCTGGAGTACTGCTGCAGGATTCTTATCTCAAGAGTTTCTACTTTCAACCAGACTTTCTCAGCTACATATTTCAATGGAGTATGGAGGGCTGGGGTACGATGAGGAGGGGTTTAGGGGTTTTTTTTTCCATGAAGATGTTGGTGAGAAACAACATATACACAGGAGAAACAACATTTGACTACCACAGTGCCCACATTCTTGGCAGGCCAGAATCCCTGCTTCATGTTACTCACCTTCCCTGTGAGGTAGATCAGCCTCTTCTGAATCCTTTAGCAAGATGCAGCAGCAGAGCACTGATTACCAGGGCAGCTGAAGGCAGGGCTGTCACCTCCATGCTCTCTGAATCATCTCCAAAAAACATCTGCATAAAAGCCAGGAAAACTCGGGTCGGTATTTCTGCCGTTCTCAAGTGCACAAAACTGTACAGATGTTTTCATTCTTTTCAATAATTCTCCACTAGTTCTTTCAATAACAAATTCCCCGAGTTGAAACAATGCAGAAAGTGAGACTTGCCTGGCTTTGCTTTAGTTCTAACAGCTTCATAAAGTTTTTACCTGACAGCTGAGAGCCATTGCAAAAGAGGTAGGTGACAGTGCAGAAGATCAGGCAATTTCACAGAAATTAAACGCTGGGGTAAGCAGAATCCATTCCCAACCTAATGCTGTAAGCAGGTCTTGGACGGTGGTATGTAAAGCCCCCAGGCATCCTCTCCTCGCTTTCTGAGCAGCCACTCCTGCTGCTTTTCCCAGCTTCTACCCCAAGGGGAAATAAGAACTCGTGAATACCTTTCACAATTCGTAATCAGATGTGTGTAGCTCCACGCAGAATACAAGATTTGCCTGAAATGCCTACCTCTTAAGGCGGTTGTACCCTATGTGCTTTAAGACACTTTTCCCCACACAGGGAAGAAACAGAAATAGTCTTCAAGATTAAAAAAAACAAACCACCATCACCACCAAAAAACCCAGACAAAAACATACTGCTACATTTGGTAAAATGCTGTGACGGATGACTGCAGATGCATGGAGAAAGCTTTTTTGCAAAGATCTTAACTCCGAAGAGCAGTCTCCAAAGAGACTCTCCTGAATAGCACTCTGTCCCTGAGGGGCTGGTCCCTTGTTTTCAGGTCTCTTGATCATGTTGCCCACACAATTAAATTTCAAAACCTATTTTTACTCCTTCTCACTGTGGTTTCCAGCCAAACAAATTCAAACACAGCCATATAAAAATCATACAGTGACACAGCATACTTCTTCCTAGCAAGGGAAACATGAATTAAAAGAGCAAACCAGAAACATTCAAATTACCACTGCACTAAAGGAAATCACCAGCCTCCCTTTTTTTAAGTTCAGTGAGGTTCCCCATATGGAAAAGCAGCTACTTCTGGTTTATACAGGATTTAGCAGATTAGCTCCATAAGCAGAAGTAAGGGTTTTTTTCCTATTATTTCATGCCTTATAATGGGATCCTCTGATGTCTAATAAGGTGTAAACCCATACTGAGGCATTTGCTCTGCATTTGGCTTCAGAATGGCTGTCTTCTGTGTAGCTTCTCTGCAGTCTAGTAAGGACTATGTAATAATGCTGCTTTTCTTTTCTTGATCATCTCTTTTGACAAAATCCATATCTTTGATTTCAGTAGTTCTTTTTCTGATTTAACTGAAACTGGCCATGGGTTAAAAAGTATGGTATGTGGGAGTACAGAGGGAGAGAGGTAATGAAAGAAAATAAGCCTCATTTCCGTAGAAGACTGAGCTAAAAATGCCTGAAATATCTCTGCCTCACATCTATACACTGTGGTGAGTCCTTTATCGGTCCACTTAAAATTTAGACACTGGAAAATAATGGAAGCAGAAAGTCAAGGTGATCAGGACAGCTTTCTAATCTACCCCATCCATCTATCCACACAAAGCAAGGCACAGACAAGTTTGTTTTGTTGTAATAGCATACTTTTTCTTCTTTCCAAGAAGACAGATCAGTTTGATCCATTTTGGCTCCAGCACTGCTTAGAAAGAATGGAAAGAAGCAACATCGCCGATGAATTATTAACATACTGGGGAGGCAGCCTGCTGCAGCTCTGCGCGACAGCCATCAGCTGCATGTGCACTAGTACAAGCTCTTCTGGCTGCAGCTTCAAGTCCGGAATGTGGTTCTGCTCGGCTCGGCAACCTCTTCCTGCCATCCCCTCGCGCTGGGAGGGAGGACACATCACGGAACTAGTCAGGCCTGGCAGGACAAAGATGTGCCAGCACCCTCAGTCTGTGCACAGCCTGACCACACAACCACAAGTGCTGGAGGAAGGGACGGGAAGGAAACACATGACAAGGACAGGGAGGTGGTGGGAGGTTGGGCAGGCCAAGGCAGCCCAAAGATGAGCTTAACCTGCTACACAAACAGTGGTGCCAACCTCCTCCTATGAACATCTGCAGCCTCTGATAGTCATCATCTGTCCTCAAGACACCTGAGCACCAGCTTCACGGCATAGGGAAAGAAACCCAGCAATAAGGAATGGCTCGTATAATCAGCTGTTAGCTTGGCTTGCCAATACAATTAAGCTGCACCAAATAAGCTACAGAATATACGCTACTGTTCTTGGAAAGAAGAAAAACTGCCCTATAGTGTAGAACAGGCCAGTTCTTAAAAAGGCTCTGTTCTGGTGTAAAATATCCAGCATGCGGCCCCACAAATCCTGGCACCAGATGACAGGTTTATCTGGAGCGGTATCACGCCTGGAATCAGGCTGTATGACACCACGTAACAACTAGATGAGGAATGTATCTCGATGAGGAATGTATCCTGGCTCCAGTTTATAAGGGCTTGACTTACTGCCATTTGTAATGCAAATAACACATTTTAATTATTACATTGTTGTCTGCAAGAGTCATACGATTTCCCAACATGCTTCCCCACATCTGGCTAGACAAGTTCAGGAACATTTTTAATTCTACATCAAGACAGATAATTAAGTAAGTGAAAACTATGGAGGCTAGTGATCTCCAAAAGCACAAGGAGTATGCAGAGTTGGCCCAGAAGGATTAGGCACAGACTATTTCAACTTGAAGTAAGATGGTATCGTACCATTTAATATGTCGCAAACTGAGCGTTTCATAGAAGTTGGACAGTTAAGCATGTCAGTTGTGAAGAGCAGTGAACCTAGGCCTTCCCAGTTGCAATTGCTTTTTATCTTACTATACAGCTCACTCGCATAGTTTTTTATTTAGCTACCACTGATGCACAGGCAACTCGAGCAAAGCAAGTTTCTTCTGCCCACCAGTGTCCCAGCAGTCCTTGCATGCCTGGTCTCTCACCAAGGTCAGGGGTTCTTCTCTAAGTGTGGTTCAAATTCACCACATTTTCCAGCTCCAGCCTGTGCATTGTTCCTTCACCTGGCAGACTTTCACATCCCTTTCTGAACTGAGGATGGGTCATTTAGGAATAGAAAAGATAAGGGAAGCTATGTGTTCCTGCACTGAGCTGCTAAGCTCTGCTTTCTCCCTCTTCTCTATACTGTTAACAATGTTTATGAGTTTCAGTTCTTTTCCCCAGTGTTGTCCATGCTGTGGTATCACTCAACATGTAACAGATGTTGTTTCAGGTGTGAAGCAACTATAACTGAAAAGGAAAAGCTGCCTAAAAGTTTAAAATCTAGAACTGTACAGATTTAAAGCCACGACTGTGGGTTGCAGAGCTGAATGCCCAGCCTGGGCCCAGGAGCTGATTAAACTGGGAGTTCTCCTAAGACCAAGATTCTCCCGTTCTCTAACTTCCAGGCTCATTCTGTAGTTTTATTTTAAAACAGGGGTGATACAACCCTAGCTATCTTGCAGACTTTCAGCACATTATACAAAGAACTGACTGAAGCAGTAAGGAGAAGAAATTTCATTTAGCTTTTAGTAGAGAAATAGCTGTGGTTCTTCTTTATTTTAGACATTTTTACATGCATACAGCAAATCATATGCACAATGACAGTCATATGACAAGCATATATCAAATACTATGGAAGAACTTATTAACATAGGACTTTAAAAAAAAAAGTGCATTTTCTCAACCGGATTATTTATTCTGTAAACTATTCTAAAATCATACTTCCTGTCATTAGCCTATTTGTCGGGTACACAGAAAATTACATCAGGATGCCCTGCTAAAAGTGACACCACAGTAGAGTGCCACAGGATGGGAATCGGGGACTTCCCATTAGCACTGGTCAGGGACATCACATCCTCCTGCACTGCCATCTCCTCTTGTTTCTTTTCCCCTCCTCATTCAGATCAGAAGTATAAGCACCTCTGGTGAACAGTCTGAGTAAACATTTCAACTACATACTTCAGTGAAATTCCACCTTTAATTAAGAACTCTGAAGCTGACTCCCGAGTACTCCTGCAGCAAGTGGGTCTCGAGAGATGACAAAAAGCTACTGCAAACTTCAGCTGTGCTGCCAGCAAATACAGTTGTCTCCCACATGTGTGTGGAGTAGAGGGTTTCTATATACAGGCTCAGGATAGCAACAGCTGCACTCCCAATGTGCTCCATTAATGCTTCATCCCTTTTCCAGGAAGACACTCAGCTGCCTGATTCTGTCACAGGCATTGAGGGAATCCCAAAGCCTTCATGACTTAGCCCAGCTGCAAAAAAGGCAAACAAGGGCTCTTTAATGGGCAATAATTAATTTTAAATCATTGCAGCATGAAACCCTCCCACATCTAATGCTGAAACCACAGGAAACAGTGCAGTGGGTTTGGAATATGCAAAAGAACATTCCACTTATGGATCATCAAAAAGGTAATAGCTGTGTGCTTGGTTCTCTCTCTCAGGTGTCAACACATACTTTGCAAGGGCTAAGAATCCACCAGAACTGGTGCACTGTACAGATGATTTCTCTGTAAGATAAATTAGCATAGGGTGAGGTCCAAGGAGCTGGTTTCCAGGAGGAAAGACAAGAAATTAAAAATTTGGGGTTTTTTTAAGAAAATATGCAAGATGAAAGGATGAGCTCAGTGATTTTTGTCTTGCTTTAACTAAGGCAGTTACCAAAATGGGTGTCCCTTCCTGGGCAAGAACAACAAATTCTCACTCACATCCTCTGTAATTTCAGCTGTGGCATCGAAAGCCTACCCGAAGCTTTTACCACCCCCCAAAAAAAGTTCTCAAAGCTGAATTCAGTATTTCAGCAGAGTATAGCTCCTCATCCAGCCGTTACCAGGAGACCCGGCCTTGCTCGGAGAAAACAGCCCAGCCAGTCGGCTGGCAAGGGGCACAGCGTCTCTGCCAGGCAGGAGCCCTTGGTCCTTACTTTGTGAAGGGCAAGCAGGAGTCACTATGCACTCATTGCCACAAAATGAACCCAAAAGAGAAAAAAAACACCACCAAAAAACCAAAAACCAACTCACACAGATCTCATCTTTTCATTACAAGCAAGGGGAGAAGGCCAGCTCTCCAAAAATCTCCTCAGCACCTGCGGCATTGTTTGCCACAGCCAAGCCCACAGGGGTACTCTTGGGCTGCTGGCCCTCCCCGCCTCCTCAGCCTTCCCGCCTGCCCCTCACATCTCCTCAGCCTTCCCGCTAGCTCCTCACGTCTCCTCAGCCTTCCCGCCTGCCCCTCACATCTCCTCAGCCTTCCCACCGGCTCCTCACATCTCCTCAGCCTTCCCGCCGGCCCCTCACAGCCCCCTCAGCGTCCCCACTGGGCTTCCCGCAGCTACCGGCCCGTGCCTCACCCTGTGCTGCTGCTTCGCGTCGCTCCCTCCGCCCCGGGCAGCCAGCAGCACCTGCCCTACAAGGTAACACAGCCAGTGTCCCCCCGCCGGCTCCCTCGGGCCGCCAGCCGGCCGAGAGACGTCGAGGAGGCGCGGGCACCGCTCCAGGCCCCACCGAGGCGGCAGCTGCCTACAAGCCCCAGCAGCCCCCGCGCCACGGAGGCGCCAGAAGCGGCGGGAGGGCGGCGCAAGGGCCGCTGGGGCCGGTAGTCCCGGGGAAACGCCGGGCGGGAAGGCTTAAGGAGCGAGGGTCGGCGCAGGTCGTGGGCATATCGTGAGAGGAAAAATGCAGTGTGGGCGTAGCGTGAGAAGAAAAATTGTGTCCGCGACAGTGACAGAGTGAGAGCAATCACACAGGTCTCGGAAATTCCGCTTACACGGTGTTGGTGGCTGTTGCTGCATCCACCCTCCTCACGACTCTGCCAGCCCACACCCTCTCCCCTTCTCTAGCAGCAGAGGTGCAATGTGAACAGCTTGGGGGGCTTTATGCTCATATTTTATTCCACGTTTTCCAAAACAGAAGTGGTTTTACTCAGATGAGCCTCTTCCCGTCCGTGTCTCTTACCTCAGGTGGAGCGAGCGGCCACGCGTCCCAGCCAGCCCACAGGGCCAGCAGCCGCCCTCAGAGCAGAGTGCTTCAAGTAACCGGTGCCCAGCATTTCACTGCATTTCTTTTCAGCATAGGCATGTATTTGGTGAGTAAGATCCAAATTAGCTATAGTAAGAGAAAATACCCTTTAAAATCTAATAATACATTTTCTACAGACATCAGATAATTAATTAAGAGCGTTCTGAAGAAGAAAATAGTTCCTGCCTTGTTAAGTGATCCTTTGAAAAGGCAAATTTGAGAACATTCAGTGTATCCTTTGACTGTGACAAAAGTGTCTCCAGAGGAATTACAGTACTAGGAAGTATTACAGTCTTTTCTGTAATTGCTTTAAGAAGTACATGACATTCAAACGTGTCTGTTAAGAAACGCTCTCTTTTCTTTCTGTCTAGGCACAGGTATAAAATTTGCAAGTGTCTTTATCTTTTTTCAGCATTTTTTTTTGTTGTTTAATTTTGTAGACTATTGCTATTTTAGCATGGATTCTTCCTTGCTTCCTCAAACCCAAGGTGGAGGTGTTTGTTCCTTGGTGTGCATAACTGTGCTCAAGTGAACGGGCCTTCAGAGCAACACAGCACACGGCCACAATTGTGGACATGAACAATTTGGCAGGATCAGACACCAAAATTAGATTTACCAAGTTATTTAATGTGTCACTCCCAATTGTCCTGGGGAGGTTTTAGATACCTGAATAGCTTTTAGCTGTAGACACTGGAGTCGAAATGGCGTGGTCATTTGGGTACTTACTCTTTTTCAGTAAAATCCTAGTTGGTAAAATTATGGTTGGATTTCAGTACATGGTGTAAAAAGTGAAAACAATACAAGGGGAAAGCACTGGAAAACTGAATAATCCATCCAAATAATACATATTTTTTCTCCAAAAGGCCACATCAGTCTGCCTGTATGTGCTTTATCTAAAACTTATTTCAAAAAAGTCTTCATCAATGTCATCAAATTGAAAATATTTCTCTTTTTTTTTAACTAAATTTTCTTGTATCCTTACACTTTTAAAATTCTGTTTCAATCTCTGGTGCTTTATAACTATGAGGAAGAAGAATATTCCATGTACCTTTGAAAGGAAAAAGGTGGTATGGATTATGTATAATAATGGAAAGATTGCTAGAAGTTTACCTTCTGCTAAGATATTAGCCCAGACTGCCTCATGGATGCCTTTCACAGGGCAGAAGATGACTTTTAATGAAATTTAATCTACTATAAGAGGAGCAGAGAAGACAATTGAAGACTCAGGAAACAGTTTGTTTTCTTAATTGCTGACTCTTAGGAACTAGAGAAGTGAAAATCCTTCGCTACTGTGAAAGTGGAAGTAGGGATAAATCAAGGAACAACTTGAAGAAAACAGCAAACCCTGCAGGTTCAGTATCCTGGAACATAATCTGCTTAACAAAGAGAAAATTGGCCTATCAGCAGTGCTCCACAAATAAGGAACAGGGATTTGCACTTTTCCAGGCTGACATAATTAGTCGCTGCTTCCTACAAAAATACAGAAAGCAATTACCAGGCTATTTCAATCCGCCAGATCCTGCTTCTTCTGACTGTCAAACCCACTCATGCTAACATGTTAGAGCTCGGCTTACAGAACTGAGACGTTTGCACCCAGAGAGGATTGTGCCCTTTCTTTGATCACCATCTCTGCTCTCCCGAATAGCTTCCAACAGCCAAGCATAACGAGGTTCAGCAGTACGGAAAATGCCAGCACGCTGGAGTCATCTGTGCCCCAAAGAGACAGCTAATTCACCTCATGCTGCCGTCAAGCCCCATGCTGTGGGTCTGAAGATGTGTGTTTTACAATTGGCTCATCACAGTCAGCAATGCCTGTCATCGCTTTCAAACCGGGATGCTTCAGGAGTCAAAGTGTGTCCTGTCACCTTTTCCTCTCGCAATGCTAATTAGACTCTGTGCTCTGCAAGTGCATGACAGAGACATAAAAGATGTTGATGAATATTGTTTGTTGCTGCCCTGTAACTGTAATAAATGCACCTCAGGACAGCCAGATGATCGAGCAGAAATGTTAGAATTAATCCTGTGTTTTAGAAGTGAAACCAGCAGATAAAACAGTTTCTGCTTTAAGACATTCATATTAGCTCATTAAAACTATATGTGGGCCCCAAGCAGAGACCCTTCACCTTTGCCCAGAACTCTTTCTCAAACTTAGTTTCTACTGTGGCACATGAAGAGGAAAAGCCTTGCTTTCAGGGCTAATTAGCATGAAAAGAAATTGTTTATTCTTGGATTGAAGACTAATGTCCTGTGTGAAAGAGATTTGCAGGTATGAGAGAGTCAGACAGTGGAAATTGCACAGAATGCAGCAATTTATGTTCAACACTAATCTCCCTGGCCAGAGTACTAGAAGTTTATTATTTTAAAAGAAAATCTTAACGTTTATAAACAATGTTTAAATTGTCTACAAAGAACACAAATACATAAAATTTGTGTCTCCTCTGTGTGCATTAATTTCTCTGACTTCATTTACTTTTCATCCAGTCTTTCTATATAAGAAGCTCTATAAAACCGGAAGGCTAAAATACACAGAAGTACATATTTTGCTTAACTATGTTACAGTTCATTGTTCTCCAGGACATGTGAATTTGAAACCTTCAGATAGCTTTTTTAAGTTAGCTCGGGCCATCTATACTTTGTAGTACCAGTTATAAGAAAAGTGGATCCACCTTGTATTTTTATTCCTGTAATTTCTGAGTAATGACATTGATCAATTGTGACTGAGAATTTGAGGCAGATTTTTCTTAATCTTTATGTATTTTTTATCAGAAAACAAGTCCTCTTCATTTCTGCACTGCCAAGATAATCAGTGATGCTTCTTCTTTATTCATATTATTTTGACAGAGGTTCAGACCTTTATTCTCTTTATTTAGATACTTCTTTTACATGTGTCCTAGTTTCTCTAGGACTATGACATAAGAAATGGGAATTTATTTTCAGTGTAATTCCCAAATCACCACTGACAAAAATAAAATCTGAAGGATAATTAGAATTATTCTAGAAATACATGAGGAAAAAAAGGAAAATAAATATATTCATAGCTTATAATTTAAAGCAATGCAAAAACAGTCTGTGTAACTGTTATTACGCACTGTGTTCACATGCAGGCACGCAAGTGGCAGAACAGTACATATTGTACTAGTGGTACAGTAACGTTAATTGGGTATTTCTTCTGTTATGAAATTTTTGCTTGTCAGCTTTAACTGTATTCCTGTAAAATACTGTTTTGTGTGAAATTTCTTAGGTTTTATTGCTGTCTTCTGAGAACTATTTCATACTGTTGCAAGAACTCACGTATGGATCAGCAAAGAGGTTTCTGTTCTGTAGCTTTATTTTCAGTGTAATCAAGCACTACCAGAGGGATGCTACCCTGTATATACATACCTAAAAGGTGGATGCTTTGTTAAATATGATACAGCTATTTGCTAAACAACAGATCAAGAACTGGGACTCTTGAGTTTTAATCTTTGTTCAGCCTTAGCTCCTTCGGTGCCCCTTCATAGTTGCAAACTGCGAAAGCAGTGGGTCTTTGAGCCAGAAGGTCTCATATTTAACATTTCTCTTTGCATTTCTCTTTATAGCCTTCTCTTATTAATAGCCATTTGTCAATGTAGAATTTTCAGAGTTTTAGTGTAGATGTAAAAATACCTTCTTTTACACATATCCATCTTTATGATTAATAACAGAAATCTAGTGACTGGCCTAAAAAGACTGATTCCTTTCAAAATTATAAAAGGCTTTCATCCCATCTTCTGATCTGATCTTAAACGAGGACATTTTCAGTCCTGGAAGAATGAGGCATTGCTGCTCCATATAAATCAAAATCTGAGCTCACAGTCTAATTTAATCAAAAAAGGGAAGAACAGTTTTTACTGGAAAATGCAGACATAACCATCAAATGATGGATAACATAAGGTCATTGCTAAGTCGTATCTTAGAAGAAAAATAAACCAGAGATTTGCAGATGCAAGATTGTATTTACTATTAACCTTTACAGCGTAACTAAAGAGAAACATTTCCCAGCAGGAATTAGTACCCAGAGTGTAGCTTTTGAATCTTCATGGATTTATGAACCATGTTCAATTACATTTTTAATTCTTTCCTCATACACAACACTTTTATGACCTTCCCACCTATCAAAGCAGCATAAAAATAGGACTCTGCCACTCCAGAGAGACCTATTGTTTCAAGACTTCACAGACTTACTATTAAAGCCCATTTCATGTTTCATAAATTTTTATGTCAAGCATTCATCCCTGGCTTGCTTTCCTGTCCAAATGACATAGTGGATTTTATTTTAAAGATATATTAAATCCTTTCAGCCATATTTTCCTTATTCCAGATGTAACCCTAGAGAACTGCTGTAAAATATCATTTGAGGGTGAGAGAAAATAAAGCCCATTTTGAAAACAAAGGGCAAAATTATCCATAGTTTGTCTCATTGCTACTTATATGTTGAAATCCTCCTCCATGTTGCTAACATGAATGTAATAGTTGTTGATCTCCTGCCTCTCTTCATATGCAGAGTTCATTCACCAAGTATGCTTCCAGTGAAGGATATTTATCAATATACTCTTAGCTTCAAATGGCTAGAGAAAGGGAGAGCTCTGAGTACACAACAGCAATTTTAGCTATAACTCTGCTACACTGATTCTAACAGAAAGCAATGTATTAGGCAAAGATTTAGATGTGGTTAAATGATACCAGTGTGTCTCTATGAGTCATTAAGAAATTTGCATCTCATGGAAGAGATTGGATTCAGTTGTCGTATCCACATGTGATGTTTCACCTATATAAATTTAATGCAGGACTATTTGGTGTTCTTTCAGATGATTTTTATTTAAAAGTTGGCCAGGGAAACAGTTTTCCACAAAAAAAAAGTGTTGTAATTTTTAAATGTTTCAATGAAAAAGTTGTTTTTTATGAAAACCGTAAAACAAATGTCAGTGATTCCTTAAACAGATATTTATAGCAACGTTGATATTTTTCAATAGCCTTTTAAAATATTTCTAAAGATCTAATATTAGAGAAGAATAATCTTGGGCAGTTTTTAAAACTAGATCCTCAGGCTGTCAGGAAACAGAATGGTGTTAAGGAATTGTGCAGGAATGGTGAGAAAGCAAAGGATTGCAGTGTGATAGTGGCAGCCTCTTAAACTGCTTTTGACACTGAGGAAAAGACCGATATAGCTGTACCTTTACACTCTGTTCTTTCTACAACCTTTCATATGTGTAAGGAGTTAAATGCAACAAAATACAGTTCAACAGCACAACAGTGAAATTACGCTATTTATACTTTTAAACACACAGCTATTAACGTTATTAAATAGTTAAGCAAATTACTGTGAAACTAAATTTTGTGAAAATAACTAGTATTTAACAGCAATACAGGAGGTGTGGAAAGAACTATTATAAACCCTTTGTCACGTCTTTCACTAGTTTATCGATGTTTGCCTTAACAGTACAGCATGTTGTACTTATTCTCCCTATGTGATTTTTCCATTTTGTTTTTATGCACTGTGCTATAATGGCAGATAACTGTGAGGTCCTTAGCTTTGAAGCAAATACCACAAACAGTTATATCATTACCCCTATAACTAGTCCTATTGATTTCAGTAGTACATGTATTCCTAAAATAAATCCAGGAAAGCCATATATAGCAGAGCATAGGCTGAAGGTCATGAGAGTATGTATGTGCTGAACTGCCTTTCCAGAGCAGGATCACAGTTAAAAAGCCTTTAATTTTAGATTTTTCAGCAGAACTCAGCTATTTGGAGAAACTGGTTTTAGGACACAAGACTTCATTAAATGTCTATTGGTATCATAGAGGAATGAAGACTAAGTGAACTTATTAACCTTAAGGAAGTAGTGCAGCAGGTTTAGAAAACAGCAACTGCAGTTTCAAGTACTTATTACTTCACCCTAACACAACTTAGCCAAAGTTTAAAGTATATATCTTCATTTAAAATGAGGGTTTCTCACTTCTTCGGACAGGTTCTGTCTGACTTGCTGTCTTGTATTGTCACTCCTGTCTTGATGTTTGTCAGCATGAGACTTCTCAAACATTTAAGAACCCATTTTATTGGGGCTAGAAGCCTTTATTACATGCCATCAAATCCGCTGGACAAGTACTTGAACTTCCTTACATCTTTTCAACTTTTGAATTAAAACTCACTGTAAGGGAACTTTCTGTCATGTCTCAAAACTGTATTTTACGCAGGCCAACATTTACTGCCACTGCTTCAGCTTTGTATCTTGCGTTTCTTAGACTGCTCCTTATACCTCAGCAGTGCAGATTTTCTTGAGAGTGCTTGTTACTGGTAGTTTCAGGTAGAAAACTTATGAAGATAAAGAAAAACATCTTAAAGTCTTACAAGTAATATATTTCATGTCATAACCATTACAGGAATAAAGTATATGGGCATTTAGTTTTTTCACTGTGGTTCTACTGTTTCATGTGTACTGATTGAACCAGCCCTTGCTGAAGGGAACTCTTTAAAAGGCACCAGGCTCAAAGGCCCTGAAAGGTGGGGTCTTCCATCTTTTACACAGGAGCTAGGTGGTAAATACAGCTTGCTTGACTTCTAAAGAGTTTTGTGATTCAAGACTTTTATGAATTTTCAGATCTAGAAAGACCAGATAAAGAAAAGCAATAGAAGAAAGATAGATGAGTTTGCACACAGCCCACAGATTCGGCACATTATGCTATATTTTGCTTTTCTATCTTCACAGACATCAGATCAGGAATTAATTCCTGTTGCTCCTGGTTGGGAACACAACTAGTAGAACTCAAATTTTGGCTGGTAGCCCAGTTCCTCTCATGTAAGTGCATCAGCCATCTCCTGTTCCATTACCAAATCCATAGCATCATGTATTTGTTACACAGAAAGTGCTGTTAGTTAATGCTTAGCCTAGCTGTAGAATTATTTCTTGAATACATTACTTTTTCCATTACAGCAAGGAGCAGAAAGGAGAAACTGTTTTATCTGCACACAGTTATCTGGTTTTACTTCTAAAGCACAGGATTAATTCTAACATTAAGATGTTTCTGCTCAGTCGATCTGCCTATCCTGAGGTACATTTCTTACACTTAAAAGTTAAAGTAGAAATGTTATGAGAAGCTGTGGGGGAAGAGGTGCTTTTTCTTTGTGCTGTCACTTTTGGTGACAGAGCAGAGTGTGGTTGACACTCTTTCTGTAGCAGGTCAAGTCAAGCTGCAGTGGCCCTGGCCTCCCTGAGTTACCCCAGCACCTACCCAGGCAGTAGGTGGAACCAGGAGTGCAGGGGCACAAGGGGAGACCAGATATGCACAGCTGCAGGACCTGCAGCAGGAATATGGACTGTGCGTCAAGGAAGGGAGCAAACCCTTCCCCTCTCTCCTTCAGCAAGAGCTCGGGACATAGCGAGCCTGTGAAATACTGTATCATCCCTCCAGCAAACAGCATCACTTTCCATTTACTGCAAAGGTCTCCTTCATAACTCCTATGGGCAACAACAAACAAGATTCATCAACATCTTTTATGTCTCTGTCGTGCACTTGCAGAGCACAGAGTCTAATTAGCATTGCGAGAGGAAAAGGTGACAGGACACACTTTGACTCCTGAAGCATCCTGGTTTGAAAGCGATGACAGGCATTGCTGACCGTGATGAGCCAGTTGTAAAACACGCATCTTCAGACCCACAGCATGGGGCTTGACGGCAGCATGAAGTGAATTAGCTGTCTCTTTGGGGCACAGATGACTCCAGCGTGCTGGCATTTTCCGTACTGCTGAACCTCGTTATGCTTGGCTGTTGGAAGCTATTCGGGAGAGCAGAGATGGTGATCAAAGAAAGGGCACAATCCTCTCTGGGTGCAAACGTCTCAGTTCTGTAAGCCGAGCTCTAACATGTTAGCATGGGTGGGTTTGACAGTCAGAAGAAGCAGGATCTGGCGGATTGAAATAGCCTGGTAATTGCTTTCTGTATTTTTGTAGGAAGCAGCGACTAATTATGTCAGCCTGGAAAAGTGCAAATCCCTGTTCCTTATTTGTGGAGCATTACTAATGGATTGGGCATTGCACAGGCCACTGAGAGACAGAACCGCTGTATAAGGAGCTGACAGTATAAGCAACTGATCGGATTACTGGCTAAGTGTCTTCAACTCCCATATTAAATCAAGTTGTGGTTGTTTTCTTTTCACGTACCAAGTTTACTGGTTATTTTGGAGAATACTAGCGATTCGTAGTGACCAGCAATGATAATAAGGTAAAAAAGCAGGAGATACAGTAGTTAACAATGGATTCACAATACGGCATGAAGCTTTTCCCCCCTGTATTTTAGTTTTAAATTATTTAATTTACTTGGCAGAGTAGGTCTCCTGACTTTCAATTTAAGCATAAAGGTCAGCAGAGAACAATGTTTTTGGAGAAGTCATTAGCTATAAATAAATCAGTTCATAACATCTGATAAACAGCCTCCTGCAGAGGGATCTGTGTAAATATGTTCCATTCCTTCTATGAGCTCTCTCATCCTTTGTTTGCTTCTTTTTCATCAGCTGAAGGCAGCTGCCAGTCATTCTGCCCTCTCTGAACAGATACTGTGATTGTGGCAATTTTGTGAGCTGTGAGAATGCTGAACGCAGTGGGGCTTGCAGGGAAGAAAACTGAATTTAGTATTGTCTTGCTGTCACCAGCTTTTTCTGTATGCACGTGCAGAAATGTATCCTTGATAGCTGGAAGCTGCAGTAGGGAAGCCCGCAGCTGTTTGAAACTCATTCCCCCATCTGGTGTCAGCTTCAGAGTCTGGTGCCTCAGGAGACCTAGGACTGATGTGGGAACTGGGCGGGGGGGGGAGGGGGGAAGTAGGTATAAAAGAAAATTAAAACAAAGTCATCAAATTCTCTTGTAGTCAGGTGATTTTTCCCATTAAAATACAGCTCCTATGCAGTAAATCTGCATCATGGTGAAGCAGATGGTGCTGTGGTATGTATATTTCACAAAGTGGGAAGGAAGGAGAGACAGTTCTGACAGCTAAAGGTACCAACCCATGCAGCTATTTTAGTACAAACCACGCCATTTGGATCTCACTAGACATATTGCCCATGAGAAGACAGAGAACAAACAAAAAGAAATGTGTTTGTCACTGCAGCCACACAAGAAGAATAGGTATCACTTAAAACATCCTTGAGTAGGAGTTGTGTATGGGAATTATCACTTTCCTTACTGCATCCACTTCTTATGAACCCAAACTTTCTTGTATGATTCAGTGGAGCATAGATACCCAAATACCTCTAAGCAGCTTATCCCTATTGCCTAACACAGAATGTTTTTAAAGTCTTCTTCTGTGAGTGTCCCTAACAGTTGACTTCTGATTTTTTTTAATTACTTTTGTATTTCTTTCTGTGCTTTTGTATTTCTCTTAGAGGAAGACTATGGCTGTATCCAGTGGACATGAGCAATGCACCTTCAGTTTTCTGTGCCCGCTCTTTAGGAAAAGTCTGAGTCTCTTCCTTTTCCTGCCACTTATAAAATACATATCCCATTTCAGCCCTAGAGGTATGAATGCTTCATCTTTATTTATCAACAGACCCTTTTCAAGCAAATTTCAAGCACTGGGCATGAATACAAACACTGTAATTTAAAAAATGGGCAAAGTGTTAATAAATTCTCCATACCCCAATTAAAAAAATCTTCCACCATCTGTGTTTGAATATTTCTCTATCTCCATCACCAAAATCTGGGAAAATAAGTGAGTCTTTTGAACTGAGTAAAAGAAGCCTGTCCCTGAGGCTGCATATGAAAATGAAGCAGTATGTGAGAATCAATCATATATTCCCAGAGACAAAAGGAACACCGGCTGCCTGCTTTGTGCTACTCAGGGACCATAATGCAGTCAGAAAACCAATTTACCTGGCTTACTCAAGGAAATCTTAAGCAGCCCAGAGCTGAGTTATCTCTATCATGCCTTTTAAAAGGCTGTACTTTTTAGGATATATTAAGAGTATGGTCAAGGGAAGGTGTCAGGGTTGGATCACTTTGAAATTCACCATGGCTATAACTAACCTCTTGAAGAGTCATGGAACTGAGTGCAACTTGGGATCTATTTTAAATTGTGCAATCAGCTGAGTCCACAGTTAATTTTAGTTTTAGAGTAAGTCACAAAACCAGGCATCTGTAATCTCAGTTACCTTGTCATCTCAGTTTTGGTACAAGCCTAGCATGGCTGACCTAAGGATCTAGTCCAGAATGCAGCCCATAATATTTTGCATACACATGTATCTGAAAGAATTAAAAATGCAAGAAATTAAAGTGTATAAATCAAATCTGTAGTCTCTTGCTTAATGCAAATTAAATAGTCTGCAACAAAGACATGAAACATCTGCTAAACCAAGTAAAAATTAATGAAGAAGAAAATTAAGATTGCTTTGTTGTTGATTTTTATCAATTTGTGTTCAAATCTGAGAAAGATTTAATAAGAATGCTGCCAGTTTGTAGCTAATTCAAAGTGATTCTAAATGGCTTAGGTTCTATTTATATTTTCCTTGCATATTTTGGAGTTCTTCATAAAAGTGCTAAGTTTGTGATGCATTAATTCACCAGCAAATACTTTACAAACATTTCCAAATATATCTTCACTCAGTACTGATACAAAGTTATGCTGCTGTTTAAATGAAAGAATACTTTAGATAGCAGCTTTGGCAGTGAGGATCATCTTGGGCTATATCTGCCGGGCTTTTCTGGTGATATTTCAGTCATGCTCCAATTCTCAGTGAGTTCATCTCTGGAAACTGACAGGGAAAAATGTGTTTTGAATAATTATGATACAGAGGGCCTAACCAGGGAAACGTCAGAATAAATCAGTGAGAATTTCTGAGAGTATGTTATTCCCTTGAGAGGTGGACTCAGAATCAAAATTTTGGGATTGTGCTCCCACAAAGGTCCAAGGCAAAGACTCCCACTGACTTCAGTGGGAACAGAGCTTCAGCTTTTTGTTTGCATTTCATTGTCACTGTCAGTATTATGGTTTCTTCATGAACCTTTTATATATTTGGATGACCTGGTAACTGCATGACTACCGACACCAGAATCACATCGTATTCCTATCAGCTTCTTCCCCTCGCACTTCCTTGTGCCAGTTGCAGATTGTCTTTACATCAGCATGTGAGCTCACTGTTAGAAACATATTTTGCTTTTTACCTACAATAGCCAAATTTTTCTTGCAATTCTATAATTGTATTAATTCAAGGTTCTGTAAGTTGATAGACTCCAGAATTTCCTTCTGAAATACACCCCTGGTTAAATTTTTCCATAAAATGAGTATTGGCATCTTTTCTTGATTATGTGTATCACAGGGTAGTTTGGCTCTGATATTAAAAGTAAATAAGAACATGTAAACACTAATAAACAACAGCCCTTAGTTTACTTGGGAAATTACACTGATTTTTGTTTTCTTGAAATAATGTTAGCTTCAGGTATAACTTACACCAAATTTTATATTTATAATCAGAAATTATATAACCTAACATTATTAAGCCAGGTCTGGGATTTCCACTCTCATGTTATCTGTCTGCATGCTGGTACCTGCATACATTTCACCTTCCCAACATATCCAGGATGAGCTTCAGCTGCACAGCGATACACTGCTTCTCTGTTGTGGTTTGGTGCACACTGTTCCATAGCAGAATCTTATGTTTAAATAAACATGTTACTAAAACATGACTCTCCGTTTTCCAGAAATCTCCCGGCATCCTGTGACTCTCTCTCATTCTCACTGACACTAAGGTCACTTTACGTTGCCAGGAAATAAACGAAAATCAGACTTTACACGTGAAGATGTACTATAATGAGGAATGGGAATTGAGAATCATGGAAAATAGAAAAGAACAACTTGTGTGGAAAATTGCTGTTTTCATTCCACACCTGCAAATGTTCCTCTTCAACGGAGATGCAAGATGAGCAAAATTCCTATAATAAGATTTCTCATGGGTTTACCAGGGAGAAGGCAGAATTTACTTGCAATGCTTGGCATTTGCTGCAACATAAAATCCTGGAAACAATATTAGAAAGTGTTGTTTATATCAACTGAGATCGAAAGAAATGATAAAAATAATTGGCAGAAAACCTAAACTTTATTTACCTGTTATCCAAACTATTGTAGAAAACAGTTTATGATATTGCTGTGCTTTTATTCCTCTGGAGAGCTGTGTCTGTCATCCTGAATATTCTAAAATTTGTTTCTTTAAAACATCTGAAAAGAAAAGCACAAGATATTTTACTGCATTGCAGTTTTATTCCTGACATGCAAAAAGCCAGTTTTATAGTTACCATTGGTACTAATTTTTCTATTATGATTTTATATATTAACAGAAGAAAAGGGAGATGATGACTCTGTAGGATTCTGGGAATATCTTGGTATAAGTTTCAGCGGTCTGACCTGCATTGAAAGGACTAACCTGCAGTAAGCTACATTAGCGTGCACTTCTGATTTATGCTAATAACACTGTTTGAATCTGACAGTCCTGAGAAGACTTTTCAAATGGGCAGCAGAATAATAACAGAAGCATACTGCAAATTTTAGCATCCCAGAGAATATTATAGAATAGAAATTTTACAGATTTTGGTAGTATTTTTACAAGGAAATTTCCATCAAACTAAATGCTTCATGTTAGTGAAATTATCCAGTAAAGCTGATGACCCAGTCAGTATTGTATCTTCACTGTTCATCCCCAGGGTAAAATAACAGTAAATTCAGTTTGCAACTAGAGTAAATGAAACAATTTTTTATTGTTGTTATTATTTAAATTATCCTTGTAAGTGTCTTTACAAAATGAAGCTTCTTACAATCAAAAACATTGTTTTTCTATTATAAGCAAGAAATTATAATGCTAACAGTGTTGGTATTGTGCAGACTAGCAAAAAAAGGGAGTGCTCTCATCAATATCTTATTCTGTATTTTAATTCTGGGTACCATGAAAATTGTCTATGAATCAAAGTTGTATGTTGTTTTTTATCTCTTGGACCCAAAATAATTTCCCATTTTTTCCCATATCATGCAACATATACCCAATTGCTGTATATTGTAACACTAAATAGATGTTCAATACTTGTTTATATTAGCAGATTATTTGCTTCTGAAGCCAATGAATGAAAACAAATTATGCCTTGATAACTTCATGCTACGTGTAAGCAGTAGGAGGAGCTGTTGAGCAAGAAATGTTTTTTTCCCACATGCTCAGCTCATTACATCGTATGCAATTATTAAGTTTATTTGTGAAGCTGACTCAGTATGGATTTTCATTCCTTTTACAAATGAACAAAAGTCACAGTTTCCCCCCCCAACAAAACCAAAAGGAAATCCTTTAATAACAACTGACATGACAAATATTTATGAAAATTTTATTACTGATTTCCAGTGTTTAAAATAATTTGCTTCGATCTTGAAGTCTGTTTCTCCACTGGGGAGATTTGCTAGAGCAAGCAGTGCAGGATTCAGCCATGGGAGTGCATAATGAATCCCGTAAGTGGGTTTTTTGGCTCACTATGGATCAGACCACTGGGCTGTCTCAATGTTGTTCTGAATTTTGCACTTAATGGTACAGCTGTGTAGAACTTGTACTTAATACCTGGATTATTAGCATTTAATCAGTGGACAGTTCCATTTCAAGGGCTGAGCATTTACATGGATTACTCTGAGATGGCCCTATCACGATGACAACTGCTACCCCATTGCATCTGTTTAGCAGAGCAAGACTTTGCCTGTACCCTGTTGTTTCATCTGCCTCCCATTCAGAATGGAAAGCTTTAGACACTCTGCAGCTGCAGAGTGTTTCAGATCACATTTTCACAGCCGAGATACTTTTGGAATGGACTCAAGCTCTCTTGCAGTATAAAATATGTATAATGCAATGGAAGATAGGCAACAATAATCATTTTGCTAATGGACTACTCCAAGGCATCTGCTCCTGGGGGCATTTAGCACAGAGAGGATCCTGTACTTCTTTCTTTGGAGAAAGTTGTTGGACGGTGTATGGATACCAGTCCTCTGCAACTGAAATGACAAGGAGGAGATGCACGCTGGTGGCTGGAAGAGTGATTTGTGCACTCTTTGGCTTGAAACCACTTTATTTCACTTCGCAATCCCATAGTCTGAATTGAAATTGCCATCAGCGAAACACAACTTTCATACAAGTCACTGTTCCCTGACAGTACATACAGATTTATATTTCATCAAAATTATGATTAAATAAATAATTAATTGGTTGGCAGTAGTGAGCAGTATTCTCCACATTTTTATTTTTATCTTTCATTAGACATAAAGTTAAATAGAATTAAAGGAAGCCATGATACAGTTATTACTAAAAACAAACACAATCATTAGAGAGCAAATTTTGCTTATCGGCCACATACGGCTTCCAGCCAGTAGAATGAACAACTCAAAGGGGAGTTGCTGCAGCAGATAACAGCAAAAAGCCAGGGAGAAGAAATTAGCTCTCTAAGGGCACAAAGACAAACTGACTGTGCTGAGGGTTCTGTGTTGTAATGCAAGTGTCCCAGGCATGCTAAGACACAGTTTAGATAGAACAAAACTGAGGCTTTGTTTAAACTGAGAAGTTTTGCTGGAAAAGCTCTATTCACAAAATGGGGACTCAGTCTGACCAAAAAGCTTCAGGCCAGATGTAGCTACAAAGTTTGTAGTAACAAAAATACTGGTTTTGTTGGTGCAACTTATTTCAGCCTCTGTTTGTCATGCTTAGCCTGATGTTTCCTGGCAGTACTTGTTAAATTAGCTATTCAGTCAGCATGATAAGCTACAGATGCTGCAAAGTCTGTGTTGTTACCGTATCACCAAACTTATGGGCGCATATTTTGGCCTTTCAGGTAAAGACCCCGCAGCTCAACTCAAGCGGATAGTGACAGACTGGAAGATAAAGGTAAGAGTTTCTTCAGGTGTGAAATGTACAACTTTGGATAGTCCTTTGAAATACTGAAAAAGTGTTATGTACTTCTAAGATTTAAAGCAGTATCATCGTTACGTACAACACCTGTCATTAACTTGCCTGCTTCTCAGAGTTGGATGTAAGAATCGGGCACAAAAAGGCTTAAATTGTTAACTTTGGGTTAACCGAGTTTGGGTTTATGTAATTTACTTAAGCTGATCTTTGAAAAAACTAGCAAAACAATAGTTTATGTAGGTTTACGTGTGACTTCGATGTTACCAAAAGTCCTAAGGAAGTGGGAGCTGCTGGAAGACTTGGAAGGCTCGTATCTGAACACTCAGCCTTGGCTGAAAGGCAGTTTATTGTATTTTTCACTCAAAATTTCAGGCTGGTTTTGTGGTTTGCTAATTCGTTTTCAACACCACTCTTACGTGCTTGACTATTATATCAGCTGTCATAGTCTCTGAGGTTGGTTGACGAATTTTGTCAGTTTTCAGACCCGCGGCCTGCCAGCTGGCTGAAAATCACTCCAGCTCATTTGCAGCTCAGGCATTAGGCTGAATTGTTTATATTCTAGCAAACTTCTGCTCACACAGTCACAGCTTGTAATTTTCATTGCTTATCAGTTAGCAGAGAAACGACGACTTACAGAAATGGGTCGGAGAAAGGGAGTACACGTTTTGAGTATTGGGGCTTTTCTCCGTTAAAATGCTGTCTAGGCAAACTCTACAATCAGTTTAATGATCCTTGAGGAATTCCTGCTGTGGTTCCCCTTCACCTGCGAGCCCCTGAATGTCACCGGAGACCACTTGACAGTCTTGTAAGCCTGCCCTCTGGAAGAATGACAGCACCAGTTTGTTTCTCGGTTGCCCAGGGTTTTTAGCAGAAGCAGGGGTGGCGGATAAGGTCGCCCGGGCCTCTGAAATACGGTCAGCTGCAGCCGAGCGTTTGCTGCCCCGGGACCCCCCGAGGAGAGCCCGGACTCTCTGCAACTGACCGAGCTACGCCGCTCTTTCCCCGCCGGCCTTCCCTCCCCGGCCC
>NW_010973450.1:3078967-3192487 GCF_000737465.1 Haliaeetus leucocephalus | reverse complement strand
CCGCCGGCTGCGCCCCATCGGAGGAGCATGCACTGACTCGCTGCCTCGGCTCAGAGCCATCCCAGCCGCCGGGGTGCGCGTTGCATGGTGTGGGGATACACGGTCTCGATAATAAATGATAGAGGATACAATGACTTTGCTGTCTCTGCTGGGTCGGATCATGCGTTACTTCTTGCTTAGACCGGAGACCCTGTTCTTGCTGTGCATCAGCCTGGCCCTGTGGAGTTATTTCTTCCACACGGATGAGGTGAAAACCATTGTTAAGTCCAGCAGGGATGCGGTGAAGATGGTGAAGGGCAAGGTGGCCGAGATCATGCAGAATGACAGGCTCGGGGGGCTAGACGTGCTGGACGCAGAGTTCTCCAAGACCTGGGAGTTCAAGAGCCACAACGTGGCTGTCTACTCCATCCAAGGCCGGAGGGATCACATGGAGGACAGGTTCGAAGTAATCACTGACCTGGTGAACAAGACTCACCCCTCCATCTTCGGGATATTTGATGGGCACGGAGGAGAGGCAAGTGCTCAGCTGGAAAAAAAACAAACAAAACACAACAAAAAAAGGGGGGAGGGGGGGCGGGGAACGATTGTTACAGGGCAAGGAATGGACGTGTTCTCACCCACCAGGTTTGTGCGGTTATTTTGAGACATTGTTTGGCGAGGGGGGGGGGTTCCTTGCTTCTTGGAGGGGGGAGAGGGAGTCTGTCTCTAAATAGGAATTGAGAGATACGCCATTCCCTTTATCTCTCATTACCCCTTCCACGATCGGCGCGGTAGAAGTGTGTTTATACCCCCTCCGTCCTTTACAGTAGTAAAGGTTTAACTGAAGTAAAAGCCGTTGGAGGTGGCTATTACGTGCGTGGAATAATGATGATGAGCACAAACTCCCTGGAGTCATCTTTTGTTACAGCGAAGTGTGGTGTGATCTGATTTTGGCACAGGGCTGGTCTCCCCCTCCTGTCAGGAGCTGGGCTCATCAGCAGTGCTTAGAGAGGAGTCCTCTTAAAGGCAGGCGTGTGTGCAGCCTCAAAGCTGGTGTGCGTAAAACATGTCTTCGCAGTAATTCACTCTCAAGTGAGGACCAGCGAGTCACTGAGAATGAGTATCGTGTTTGTGAATTGCAGGTAGTTTTTAAGTGGTTACAACTCTGCTGTCATAACTTGCCCCCTCTCTAGTGGAAAGCCAGGAAAACTGTCATTTTGAAACTTTCTGGTGTTTAACCTCTTAACTTTTTTAAGCAGGGTGATTTCCTTTAGGTTGTGCTATCTAATTAGTTTTACAGCTTGAAGGGATATTTCATTTATTACAGATGACAAATGTTGAAACTATAGCTTCCTCTTCATTTAGGGTTGTGGTGCTGCCACGTAGCTTTTTGCATAGCACAAAGCACATGTTTCTTAACTGTGGAAAAGGACAAAGAATTTGTCCTTGTGTGACAAATGAGCTCTAGCAACTGTTACACTGGGTATGAGAGAACCTTACGGGTTTGGCTGGGATGATGGAAGCGGGAGAGAAAATGTTGAAGTTTTTCACTAGTGCTGCTGCTGAGGAGGGGTAAGGCAGCAAGAGAGCTTGGGTGTTCTTCCAGCTGCTTTCACAGATCAATGAGTCAGAGTCCTTCCTAGAAAAGCATTGGCAGTGACCAGACACTAATGAAGCACAGGGATGGCAGCTGCTGCCCCTCTAAACCTCTAAATGCTGCCTGAAAAATCCAGGCCTTAGGCACATAATCAAAAAGCTGCTCTTCTGCTGCCTGCACAGTTGTAAAGGGGTCGTCTGTCCTACTGCTGTCTCACGGTGTCTAGCGTTTTGCCCCCTTTAAAATAACGCAGATGCTTTGGATGTTGAAAGTTGTTGGCTTCATAAAAAATCCTGGTCGTGGTTGAACCCTGTTTTCCTTTTTATGTCTGATTTCAGTTGAGGCACAGCTGTGCCAACTCTTACTGACATACTTGTGCCAGTTCACTATTCCTTGCCCTTCGAGGAATACAGGTAGAAATGTGTATGCATCACAAACTGGTACACATCTTCTCCTGACGGAGTATTAGCTCTGATCAGTGTATTTGGTACATCTG
Organism: Haliaeetus leucocephalus; assembly: GCF_000737465.1. Classification (NCBI taxonomy): domain Eukaryota; kingdom Metazoa; phylum Chordata; class Aves; order Accipitriformes; family Accipitridae; genus Haliaeetus; species Haliaeetus leucocephalus. The sequence goes on along the minus strand of NW_010973450.1, from coordinate 3,190,415 downwards.
GCTCTTTAGTTTTCTGAGGCTTTGGATGGAAGGTGCTTGTGCTCTGTCTTCTGCCTTCTTCCTTTTTGTCTAAACTGACAGTTTTCCTTGTCTGAACTGACCAGCCAAAACAAGTTCGCAGGAATATGTGTCTCATTTTTAAACAGCATTCTGAGATTGTTACAGATAGAAGTATGACATACACTTAGACTTTAGCATTGTGAAAGGGGGATCTTATTTCTTTCTTTAATTTTGTATCATATATGTATCTTGCCCTACACTTGATTGCAAACTCAGTATATTAAACAATCCAAAACTAACACAGAGAATAGCTAAAAGATAAGAATGTGCCCTAGATACATTTTTTGTTCATTTGTTTGTTTTGTTGTGGATCTTGGAATTACATCCGTAAGATATATTAATGATAATACTGGATCTGTGGGAAGCGCATTTGTCTTTTGTATTCTGATTCCTCAGAACTTGCTCTGATTGATTCAGTGGCAAAGTATGAGGCTTTTATGTGAGGCCTGTCATTTTGAAAGGTTTAGCAGATCTTTCTCCAAACCTTACTAAAGTTAATATTTAAAAAATGTATGTATCTACTCTCTCTTATTTATGTTTCTAATGAAATCCCCAGGTGTTTTTAGTGGCCTTTACTCCTTCAAAAATAAGTGCCTGATCATTGAGGACATAACTAGTTTCTAGCTTCAGGTTTTATGTAAAACTGATCAGAAGAGCATGAACTATGTGCTGTGCATACAGCAAAAAATAAATGATGAAAAATAGGTTTTAATCTAAGCAGGTTTTGTAGTTTTGAGTAGAAAAGAGGGGAGGGAAAAGAAATAGCAAAAATTAATGCTCTTATTTAATCCATAGTACATAATACTAAATGTCAGGTCTGTATTTGAATTGGTTTTCCGGATGTCTTATTTTATTTTTATTTTTTTAAAAAGATAAGTGACTCTGTGGAACACTTTACCTATATATGTAGCAAAGCCTTTGTGAAGATTAAATTTTCTGTATGGCCTCCCATTAAATTTCTTTATGTGTAATTAAAGAACAAAGAACTGCTAATCTCTAGTTACATGTGAAACGAACTGTTCTATATGGGGAAAAATTGTTTTTCCAAACAGACAATACCACAAATGAGATGATAGATTAATTCTTTCCAGCTATATATATGGGAGTGTGTCTCCATTAATTACTTCCTGCCATATCATGTTGAAGTGGAAGGATAGAGAAGCATGATTCAAGTAATATGAATTACTGTGTAGTGCTAATTTATGAAGATTTCTGAGTTTTGCTTAAATATTGCCAATGTTTTGCATAAATTCTATGTTTCTGTTGTGTCATTTCCTCTCCCATCTTACAGTTTTAGCCTGAATAGGTTGGCAGCCATTTACTTAAATTTTGTGGCTGGCTTGATGAGAAAACAATAAGCAAAAATAATTATAAATGCTCTGTGTTACAGCTAAGAATTTGGTGTGCTGCTGCTGCAGTTAGTTGTTAAAGGCAATAATATTTCAGGGATAAAACTGGATACATGGTGTGTCATGCAGTCTTCCTTTTATAGAAAGTTAGTTTGTTTCTTCAAGATTGAGTAATAATAATAATGCAGAACAGGTAGAGAGCAGAGAAGTAGGCTTAGAAAGAATGAAGTTTCTGCCTGTTGTCTCACTGAATGACTTTGGGCAAAGGAGTCTTCAAGGTGATATAGCTCAGAATCAAAAATGAAGAGAAGAAAGTATTTGTCTGTTTCCCCTCATCAGCTTCTTCATAAGGCTTAAACATGGCTTGAGTGGTTTCACCCCCCCTCCCCCCTTCCCTTTGTCCTTTATTTAGAAGTTCTGGGGCTGTCTAGAGTGGAAGATTGAGAAGTGGCAAACTACATAAATGATAAAATAACAAACAGTAAGCTTGAAAGCTGAGCAAAGGAAAGGGAGGATGCTTAATCAGGATGATTTAACTATTTTAACTAGCATTTACTGAAAGGTTCCTTTCTCAAATATTTAAGGTTTAAGCACTCAGTTTAATGAGATCTCAGTATTAGACAAGAACAAAGTAGCTCAGCTACCATCTGCAGTTTTATGGTTATGGCTATGTTGCATATCATTGTTTTTTCCTAACACTGTGAGGCGAAGACTTTAAAAATAATTCTAGTAATAGATAGTACCTTATATGGTGCCTGTGCTTGTTTGCAGTCATACACTGATGTGGATAACTATGGTGGGAAATTAAAGCTCAGTAAATGTTTCATAAAAAATGTCTTGCTCTTTTTATTTCTCTTAGCCGCCTTAAATAGGAACATGGCAAAGCTTGTTCCTTATGACCTGTAGGTGTGGATAAGAGCATTTTGCATGATATAATTGGTTTTTAGAGTTGCTGATATAGTGTTGTAGTATGTGGAATACACCATTTTATGTTTATTCATAGTCCAGGGAAAGATTGGGGACCTTAAATGTGAAAGGAGAGAGGGAATTTGCTCTGTAAATGGCTAATGTTTGTAACCACATATGGAATCACATAAGGCTTTGTGTGTCACAGGACCTTGAAATCAGTAGCACGAACTGTTGGCAGAAGTCTCTGGTTACTGATTAACTTAAAAAGTCAAAAAAAAAAAAAAAGGGAAAAGGTCAGAAGATAATGGTGAGAGTCCTTACTAGTGTTGTCTGAGACTATGGAAACGTGAATGCTGAGGTAAGGCCTGGAGAAGAGGGCATTGTGCCAGCTGTGTTTAAATGAGCCTGCTGTGCATTTAAAATACAGGTACTTGAAAGCATGATTAATTCCTCCCTGACTGATTGGGGTGAACTTGCTGTCATCTTCAGGCCCGCCACAATAAACAAGTTGCCGCGAGGTTAGGTTGGGAAGGGAACTTCTGAAATGCTGCATACTGTGGTAACAGCTCGTGTGCATGTTCATCTTTAATGAATATGAGATGACTTAGTCCTCAGTGCAGGCGAAGGGGTACACTACCGTAAATTTACCAAACGTGAGGATACGGGCAGAGCAGCTGTAAATCGTATTGTCAGAAGAGGACATAGTGTCTGTACACTCGTGTTCATACCACTTAATGTGACTTTTAACCCCTTCGCAAACTGATGACCTGAACTCACCTGGGTGTAGGTTGTGCTATGATGATGAGCATCTTTTCAGGCATTGAAGAGGGAAATTTATTCCACTTAATTGGAGATGGTAGCAGACAGTTGGAAGATAATGGTTGCCTTCTACCAAATACGAACTAATGAGATAATATTTTTATTTTGGTGATCTTTGGCTTTTTTTCTTTTTTTCTTTGTTTCTGATCCAAATAGCAGAAGGTGTTTATGCTGTGTTGAAAGAAGAGAAAGCTAGCAATTTTGGTTTTTTTCTAAATTTATTCAGATCTGCTAATTCTAATTCAAAACCTGTTCCTCTGCTACCAAACTGCTTAAGCAAACTTAGTGATGAAAATTCATCTGTCGTACTTTTGAAGAAAGGCCTTTAAGGATTAATGGCTTGAGATTTTATAAAATATAAGAATAAATCAAACAACAGCTTTGAGTTTTTATGGGTCTTATAGCCTAGTTGTAAGGTGAAGTCTTTTGAGGCTTTGCAGTTTTTAAAAAGAAACTGCTGGGATGGTTTTCCTTTTATAGTAATTTCCTTCAGTTTCTAATCTAGAATCCTCTGCAAAGTGCCTAAATGTTTGAATAAATATTTACATAGGTGAGGTCATGTTGATACACAAGTCTCAAATCTGCTTATAAATTCCAAACAAGTGGCCTAAAATATAAGCCCAAATGATATATAGGGACATTTCTGTCATTTTGTTTAGTTTATCCAAGTTTTGATTCTTGGATATCATGTTACAGGGTTATGATTTTCACCCGACAAAACCATGCTGATTTGATTTTTAGGTCTACACTATATGCTCATTTGCTGTACAAAACTGTGACTTAAAATTGATTAAAATGGTGTAAAAATATGTAATTGGAAGTAGGAACTCTTATCGCTGCCATTCACAGCTGTATCATTGGATGTAAAATTGAGTCTTTTTCAATTTTTATAAAAATCAAAAAGTCAATTAATTTTAAATGTAGTCTGCCAGCTTAGCTTGGATTGGTGCTTCCATGTTTGGCCACACAGGCAGCCAACTGATTGCCACTGGTTTAATTAAATCAATTTTGATTCTTCGATGCTTTCAGATTATGAAAGTCATTTCAGTTTCTCCGTGAACTTGAGTAACTCTGACTACTACATAGGAAGTATTTGTGTGCGTGCTCTTGCTATGTGGTTGATGCTCAGCAGCTTATCCATCACTGTAGATGGAGAGGATATTTCACAGCTACCAAACCAGAATGTTCAGACCACAGTTGTTAGAGTGCCTGACGCTTTTTAACTTGATACCCTGGGCTAGCACTGCTGGGGCCATGTCCTTAGATACATAAGCAATCTCTAAAGACAGATCAAGGCTCAGAAATAAGCAACTACTTAAATAGCTTAAAAATGTGCTGATTTGTGCTACTGATGCTGCTTACCACACACCATAGGCGATGGTGAAGACTTGTTAGCTAGTCCTGCTTAACCTAGTATCCAACCTGGACAATAATAAACAAATTTAAATACAGTTTTGGGGCAGTAGGATTTTGATCAATTCCGTTCTGCAGGTCAGGAACTTGGACCTTTTTGTGTTTAACAGTGTGAAAGAAAGAAAATTCTGATTCTTCTGTCATGTGGGGTTAGTTAAAACAGCAGATTGTTCTAGCACTGTCTTGAGTGTCATGCTTTCAGTAGCTCTTTTGGACCAGTATTTCTCCTTCCTCCCTGTTGTTAGAGAACCAAATGTTTATGGTGTAAATAGTTCCTTAAAACTGAGTATGGGCTTCTGGCAGTTTCACTTTTTAAACCATCTCCTGGCATATGGATCCTTTGTTTTGCTGTTGTCTAGTTTTTGCTGGTGGCTGCAATTCTCTACAGCGGTCTTGGCCCCATAGGAAGGCCCCGTACTAGTTGCTGGGTTCCCATGCACTGGATCTGGCACCTCTAAATTTTCCCTTGCTCTCAGGACTCTTCAGCCCTGTCCCTCTTCATCCGGCCCATCTAGCATGCTTCCTCAGCAAATAGGTATTGGCTTTACAGAAGTGAAACTACAGGCAGTGCTGCACCTTTCCCCCACGCCCAGGAGCCTTTGAACATGCTGATCTCTTCGGAAATGGTCATGTGTGAGATTGGCCAAGTTTTGTGACCCAGAAATGCAGTCCAAAGGTATCTGGCACTAATTTTTGGGGGGTCTTGAGGTTCAGGGCTTGCTCTTCACTTTAAGCACAGCTTAGATACTGATAGATCTGGAAAAAGGAACAAAATGCTTATATACTTCTCCTGTAGTGCCCTTTGGTTTGGATCTATGCCCTTGAAAGGAGAGTTCCCAAAACTAGTTTAAGGGCAGCAGCTGCTATAATTATGCGAAGAAAGTCATACACCTCTAGCTCCACTTCTTCACCATAGTATTTGTTAAAACCTTAAAGTTTAAGCAAACTCACCCACCCTTTGGACCTTACTGCCATCCTCCCTAATCTGTGGCCCCGCAAGGCAAGCCTCCTCACTCACGCGCCCATGTCCCCTGCTGTCCAGGCAATTTTGTGACCATGCTTTTATACCTGAGCATCCCATGAACCTTACACCTTCATCCATTCAGGGGATGCACTACCTCAACAAGCTGTGCTCCGTTTGCCCACGCCAGCCCTTGGGTCTTTGCACCGGCTAGCTCCTTGCATGTACTGGGACCCGAGCAGACCCAGGAGGAGCTGTGCAGCGGCGCTGGGGTGCTCAGCCTGCATCTCGGGCAGGATGCCAAAGGCAAGCAGTAATGTGAGCTGCTGCTGCTCATACCGTGTGGCACATCCGTGCTGATTAAAATGATCTGCATGTTCCTAGCGGTGTGTGTGCGTGCGTGCCCCAGTTTGAAAACCTTTGTAACAATTTTGGGAATGTATGCCCTGTGCCACCGTCTTCCGAAATAGGGAGTAGGTATGAGTGAGGCTCTTTTTCTTTAAAACAGCTTTTATAACTATCAGTTCCCTTGAGCTGCTGACTTCCTAGTCATGTTGTCATCAATGTTCACCATCGGTGACTGTTACTAGATACTAGTCTAGCTGGACAGACCAGTTTCTCTGGCTCATGGCCAGCCCAGGAGCTCTTCTATGTAAAAGAAGATCATGAAGATTTAATGACCCTTTGTCTTTATTAGCCCTGTAGCCTTTCAGTTCACCCTGAATGTAATAAGACAAAAAAGACAACAGATAAGGCAAGTCCAAAAGGAAGTTTCCATCCTGACAAAGATGTACATACAGACAGCTTGTGATCTCCTGGCCACTGTAAGTTGTATGCAGAATCAGTAGTTGAACAAGTTGGAGAATTTCTTTTGGGCTGTTTGTGTGCTTTTACTCCTGTTGTTTAGCTAGTGTTAAACACTTCACCTAGTGTTTTCGTTAAAGCAGTTTAAAACTTACTGCCAAATGCAGAGATTTCATTTGAACGCATCATAACTTTAAAAGAATGTAAATTTCATTGCTGTTTACAAGAAAAAAGGTTTGTGGATGCCAGAATACTAATAAATAGTTGAGTCAGGGTAAGTCAGGGACACTGGTGAGAGTGTGTGAATTGTAGTTTAAGTAACTGCCCATTTATGCCATAAGGCCTGATCTTTAAATGGCAAAGCTGTTCCTGATCTGGTATAAGTGAACTATCTTGATTGCATTCAAGAAATAAAAAGAGCAGAAAGTACTTGTTAAGACTAGGTTTTCAGGTCTAGAGTAATTTGCAGGCCATAAAATAATCTGGATGGAAAAATCTACCTTTCTTTCTACTCTTATAGAAAAGTAATTGCAGAAAAGTAGCTGTCAGGTGGTTACATATGGCACTGAGCTGAGACAGGGGCTCAGGCTCCCGGGAGAGCAGGGTCCGAGTTGTCGTGTGGTAAGCAAAGCAGACAAGGGGAGAGGAAGAAGCATTGTTCTTTCGGTTGGGTGCCATAACGAACTCCTGAGAGCTGCGGGGCAGCACAGAGTACCAATCCTACTGCTGCTGATACAAATTGATTATGATGCTGAAACATTGCTGGCTCTCATCATCTCCGACCTTGTCTGATTCACAGCTGTGTGAGCAGCTGACATCTCCAGCCAGACAATCAAAGTACGTGTTTTAACTGCTAAACCACAATGCAATTATCCATAGCACGTCATGTCGACAAACCTCAAAGCTCCCCTGGAGAAATGAACATTTATTTGCATTTACTTTCAGCGCTAAAAATGTTATCCCTTGCAAATTTTCTCATTGTCATAAATGTAGAAAAGGCTTATTTTATTTTTTTTTCAAAATCCCCTTCGGGGGGTAAACATTTGATTTTATTAAGTTCTGTTATAATATCTGAAAGTGTCATACAGTACTGCTTTCAATCAATATGCTTTTTAGTGTAATAAATCTCTTTACTATTTCATTCTCTACCAGATAGAAAACTGCTGGAGGGCATGAAACATTTCTTCTCATAAGTGAAAGTGCGTGGCCCATAATATAGTTCTCTGGTGTGCCACGGCTCACTTGCACTTCTTTAAACTTGCATTTTAAATGGGAACATGATTTATTTGCAGGTAGTCTATGCACCAGAGAATTGCCTAAACATTCCCTGAAATGTGTGTTTCCTCTAAACACACACGGAAGCTGAGATATTGAAATACCTGATTGTGATCAGCATTAAATAAAAAGTCTATCCAAAGCTGTGTGCTTCAGGAATGGAAACTTAGTGTGGGAGTAGGAGGAAGGGGAGGACAAAACATGCTTGTCTCCTTAGTTTTCTTAATGTTTATACCCTCTGAGCTGTCATCTACTTTCTTGCATTTGAGTGCGAATGTTTTTTTTCTAATTTTTCTAGCCTTTTTTTTTTTCATTATTACTTACGTCTTTTTAGAGATGTATAGGGCACTATGTAGGACATAGAAAGTGCTTTTAATGTGGTTTTTTTTTTAATCTGAAATATACGCTATGTGGTTACAGTGGGTTTATTTCTGCTGAGAAGCAGGGAAGTTGGACAAGAGTCTGGATGATCCCACTGAACAAAGCTAGCGTATTCATTAGATGTTTACTCCTGATCATCCTAAGTTTGGCCCTTTATTGGTATGGAAGAAAAGGGAAGTCGCACAGGGAGAAGTAGGAAAATAACTACAGAGTAGATAAAAACAATCTGTAACTCACAAGGAGGAGAGAAGCAGCCACACTGGGAAGGAGACAGTTTCATTTCCCTGAAGCGGCATTAACTGGGAGAGGGCAAACTGACTGAAGTCATATGTAGGACTACAGTACATGTAGATGGTTGTGTTATAACTCGTGTTCTCCTATAATTGAGATTAAACACAATTTTGTTGTGAAAGGCCTGTGATAATGATCACCTGATCCTGGGATCATGATGCTCAGCACACCTGATCACAGCCGCCGATGTGAGGACTAAGCCCACTTGTCTGTGGGCAGGATGCTGCTGGGATTCCCATTGGAGAGTGGTGAAGGTGACTGGCCTTGCACTATGTGCTTGGAGATGCAGTTAACTAAACCATGACAAGGAAACTAAGTTTTTACTAACTGCCTGAAAAAAAGCAGTTGCTACCTTTTCTGGCCATGCAATTGAAAGCATGCAGTGTTCTTACTGGAATAACAAGACAGGGACTCCAGTGCAGGAAGGGGGTGAGGGAGACAAGAAGTGGAGCTTGGGACTTGAAGACAAGAATGTGAGTAGAGGAGAAAAGGGAGAATAGTGTGTGGTTTTTGCATCGTAGCTTGCCTTAATTTTAGATTGCTGTAAGACTGGTCGTATTTAATAATAAACTGTCCTAGCAAGATCATCAGGCAGCCATAGGAAAACTGCTATCAGTTTCAATGTACCATTGTTTATATACTGCCTGAGATCCAAAACCCAAGAAATGTATGTGTAAGGGTTATTTCTGTGGTTTAGAATGAATACTGTTTTATCTCTCTCTCTGCATGTTTGAGAGAAACAGAGAGCATGAGTGTGCATTTTGGCAGTGTTTCTTTATGGCTCTTGAAAGAGCACTAACAGTTTTGTAACTCTGGACGCTCTGAAAACTAAACTTTGCCCTCTTTGTTTCTACTGAGGGTCACTGGTTTGCTGGCACGTTTCGACAGTCCTTATTGCTCAGGACTTAGAGAACAAAATGTAGGACCAGCTGCCTGTTTCGTAGTGCCAATTGGCATTGACATGTCAGAGAAGAGCTCCAAGCAGCCCCTCTTCTTGCTTATGTTTCATGCATAAATAGTAATGTGAGGTGCTACATTAATTTACAAAGAGATGGGTATGACAGACTTTTTCATTTTGCAAAATGTTTTATGCTTTCATGCCTTACAACTACTATTACAGTAGTGGTTTTGGAAGGCAAAGTAGAGTGATTGAATTCTCTGTGGATGAATGTTGCATAAAAGATTTGTAATCTTTGGCAATTAGAAAATTGTTGCTGAGGTTAATGGTGATATTATTTTTAACTTTGAGGGCAGGAGCAATCTCCTGCCTCCGGGATGGAATTATTTCAATCAGTGCTTTAAATAAGCACTTTCTGTGATAGTTTAAATTGACAAACACTTAAATCATCAACCTGAATTCTTTTTTTTTTGCTTTAGTATTTATTTTAGCAATGATGTATCCTGATATACTGATTCACATTATTTTTATTTTGTATTGTTTCTGAAAAGGAGAATGGTATTTACTATCAATTTTTTTCTCTGGTGAGTGTTCCCCCCCCCTTTTTGTGTGGATATTGTAACTGTAAATAAAAGCAGAACAAAAAACTAAATAAGAGGCCAAATAATGCATCTACATTTGTTAGAAGTTATTGAATGATTTGCATCTACAACTGATTGTACGCAACATTTTAAGCCCCTGGAGGGTGAACTGATTTGAGACACACTTCTGGGAATTTTAAGGTTGATTTTGTGGTGGAGGTCCTCTTATCAAGCATCTTTTCCTGAGACCTGAACTCGGTGGCCGGACTGTCCATGATAAGGTCAGGTACCGTCTCCCCAGACTCCAGTTATAACTTCAATTAGAGCAGGACAGACAAGAATTGGAGGTAATTCTACCTGATCAAGATAACCTACCACCTCTGCAAAGAGAATGATAAGATAGTCAATAATTTCAAAAATCTCTGCATTTTTTTCTGCTTAGGAGGATGTATTATCCTGTAAGGTATTCTTTGCTAGAGTATTGGTGTCCTCATCTAAATCTGCTCAGAGGCTGTGTCCTAGAAGCTCTGTCCTAGTGGCTCTGGTAGGAGGTGGTACCTTGATATTACCCATTCAGTAACTCTTATTTCTCTTCAACCTTCAGAGGTAAGTATGTACTGTTTCTAATCTATTATTTTAATTAGTTATTTTATTAAGGTGATAGATTATATTCTCAGGCTTTGAGGTATATATTTTGCTAATAGTTTTGTTTTTAAATAAGGTGTTTTTTTAAAAAAAGCAACTTTTATCTAACTTACCTGCTTCCTTGTACAGACCAGTGCTGGTCTGCCTGGTACTGTTATATAGCAGCTCAAGACAGTACTTCATACTAGTTTGTTGCGGGTCTGCATATGATGACTAGAAAAATACTCGGAGTAAATTAGAGTCTCTCTTGGGATGTGTGGGTTTTGCACTCCACACTTTTAAGTTGCATGAGTTGGAGTTTGTATATTCTGAAGTGTTAATGTAAACTTTCAAGACTGGCAGTTGAGGTAGCTGCTTCTAATAAACTGTAAACAACATTATGATGCCATGGCAGAAGAGCCAAAAGAAAGTGTATCCAGCTGCATATTGGAATTAGTTGTTTCAAATGTAGGTTTTAAAAGCTTTTTTGGCATGTGGGTTGTGCATCTCTTATTAAGCAAAAACCTGACTGTGAAGGAAGATGAAAATCATGTTGATGAATAATAAGAAAGGCCATAACCTCAAACCTATTATAGTGAAGAGAGATATTTTTACTGGAATGTTTTGTTACTGACTTTCCCAGCACTCCCAATTGATAGGAGAGCTAAATACAGTTTCAGTGACAAACACTGTTTGAGATTTTTTTTTTTACATACAAATTGAAAACTTAGCATTTTGTCTGTCACAGTGGCTTTAAGTTGATCTCACTGTGCTTCTGATTCAAAGTATTTCAAAAGTGTGTCACGAAAACATATTATACTTCTATGAACAGGTGTTTTCAGATCATTTTACAGGCTTAAATTTCTGCTTGTGTCACTTGGCTGATCTGATACAAGTCAGTAACACAACTGAAAATAGAACTTTATAGTCGTTCTCTCCCAGGTGCAACTGCTCCTTTTTTTTCTCTCCGTCAGACACCAACATTGCTAACTGTGTGCCTTCCATTATTTAATGTAACACCATCACCTGCCTGCTGGGTCTTGCAGTCTTCGGTTTCTTTTCTTGATGTGGTTGTCAAGAAAGTAATGGCACCTAAGACGCAGCAGCATCAATGCTTATTTCACATTGGTATAGTGGTACTTAGTGGTCGTCTTTCATGCCAAAATAATGTTACTGACGTGTCTCTGTCACTGTGAGAAACCCTGATTTGAACCTGGGGCAAGTGCTGTGCTACTGTTCGTCATATTTTAAATTAATTCTTTCAGCATTTTGTTGTGAAAGAGAATTTTTGGTTTAAAAAGTGATCTGAATAGCAAGGCATGAGTGCAGGAAGATGGCCAGCTGTTGGACATACCAGCTCTTTTGGGCATGGCAAGGGTGAGAAGCACAGCTGGTTTCTTGTTAAGTGAACTCCCAATCCCAGTGGCTGATTTGATAGCTGAAACTCACTGCAAATGTCACGAACTCATCACGCGCATGACCTGTGGGTCTGGTACTTCATCAGTCATTTCTGGAGCTGGAGGGGGTCTGCCTGGCAGTTTCAGGATAGCCAAGCACGTAACCAATTAACTGAATTAACCCCCCGAGCTTCCAGCCCTTCTCTGTGCTACTGTGTAGGGTGAAAAGCTGAACATAATCTCTGTGCTCACCTGCTTCTCTGAAAGTGGGACTTGGTGTTCCCTTTCTTTGCCAACAGGAGTCTTTCCATGTAGGGAGCTAATGGCAAGACTTGAAAACTTGGCGTAATTTGTACTCTCTTGAGCAACATAAAGGAAAGTCACTGCAAACAATCTATTGCTTGCAATTTAACTGCTGCAGGTGTTGCAGCGTGGGTTCCAGAGGCAGTACTGTATTTCTTCTCTCTAATTTTCTGGTGTTGAGAGTTAAATAAATGCCCTGGAAGACTAAAATCTTCTGGAAGCTGCTGCTTTTGATCCAGGAGATGCTTCTAAGAGGTTGGGAATGTGAACACAGCAGCAATGTGGAGGCTGGAAGTGAATATGGCTAGTGTTTTCTGATTTAAATAAGGAAATAAAAGTTAAATTAGGGAACATAGGAATTCTTATTCTTTTCATGAAAATGCCCCAGAAGATCTAGTTAAGTGTTGTTGGGTTTGACTTTCAAAGTTACGTTAATAAACATTTAAGACAGCCTGATCTTTCTTGAATTCAAATGCTATATCACATGAAAATTGCCCTTAGCAGTGAGGGGCATTTCAAGGTGAAGAAGGATGAGTTGGGAACAATAAAAGGAAATTAAATGAATTAAAACGGGGGTGGGGTGTCCATGTTCTTACTGTGCCTCTGTATAGCCACATGAGGAGAGGAAATCAAATGAACCAAGTGAAGAAAGTGCACGTATACCCTATATGAACAGGGATCTTGCTATTGCCTAAAGCTTATAGCTTAAACAACTTTGCACCACTGGAAAGAACCTACAGGCATTCTTTTCATGCAGTAAGAATTAGTGAGGTAAGAAAAAAAAAGAGATGATGAGTGCTTAAAAGGAGCAAATATGTAAATATTTTCTAGGGAGAAGTAATTAGTGGTAGGAATGAGCTAATGCCCAGGTCCTGAGCTGCCAGAGAATAGAGATTCCCCAATAAACAGTTTCAAAATGCATCACCAGTGCCTTCTCTACTTCAATTGTTCGTCCATAATACCCAAGAACTTATTCAAATGTCAGAGTTTGAGAGCCTGTCATGATACTGTCTTTATAGAAGAAAAGGAGTCAAAACACTCCAGGCAAGCTTTTTTTACTAATGTATCTCTGCAGATGCCTGTGTCCTGGGGAGCACAGTTCCCATCAATGTACTTAAGGAGTTTGTGCGAGCACCAATTTGCATTTGGATTTTGAGAGCTCTGTCCCCGGATTCATGTGGGCATACACAGGTGCGGAGATGCCTGGAGGGAACTCCAGCAGTGGTGTAGCACTGGCAGCTCTCAGTAAGTGCTCTGCAGTTTCTCCTGTAACTCTATAGCTATGGTGCTCTAGGTCGATAAATTAGAGAAGGATCCGGGCTGCTTTAGGAGTTACCAGTGTTCCCTGCGCTTCAGTAGGAGGTAGGAGGCCAATGTTGCCTTGATCTGTCCCTGTTCTGCGACCGTTCTATTTCAAATGTGATAATTTTCAGTATGTGAGACTGTTTGAACCACTTGGAATTAGTAAACATGTTAATGATCTCTTATTTGCATGAACTTGAAAAGAGCAGAGCTATTTTAAATTAGGGCTGAATTCCAAAGGGACCAAAGTAAGGATGGGCTTAACTGCCTGGTGCATACCTCACATACCTGTCAGGAACCTGGTGACTGTGCGGCATGTACCTGAAAGGGGAGGCATAAGTGCAGGCTTTCTTATCCCTGTCTTCGTCTTTCATTAGCAGAATTTATAGCGTTATGGGACACTATTTACAGCATAAGAAGAGCTTCTTACTTTCTCAAAGAATAAAAACTGAAGATCTCAACAGTCCAAAGTGAGATTTGAGGGAAAGTTTAAAAAATAGAAGTGAAACAAGCCAAGTCTTTTCCCTTCCTTTATATAGAAGAACAAAATCAATTCATTTGTTTCTTGATTCATTCTGGTAAAGATAAGAATATCTGTTTCAGCTTGAAAACAAAGGTTGAAACAAGGATCAAGAGGGACCCGTGTACTGAATTGACTTATGGAGGTTGGCTTTGTTTTGCACTTGTGTGTGTGTGTAATAATCATGGGCACCGCTGTTCCTGCGGCTGGATAGCTCTTTCTTCAGGACCTTCTAATGAAAACGAAAACCGTCACCAGCCCAGACAGAAGCAGTGACAACATGAAAATATCTCTGTGTGTGGACAGCTATAAAGAGAAGTTTCTGAGTTTTCTTAGGTATTCATCAACCTTTTTTATTTCCAGTTGTGTTGTTTCCAAAGCTCTTGATAGAAGAGCTATTTGTTGTTTTGGACAAAAGTGAAAAAAGGGAAGATGGCTACTCTGTGAGCAAGACGCACAGGCTCTTAATGTATTTCTTTGCATTTCATAACATCGGTTATTCCCATGCTGGATTGAGAGGTGATATAAGAGTACAACTGCAGTCTTGGGTATCGGTATCTCTCTTGTAATTGCAGTGCACCTTGACAATGTACTTCAAGATTTGCAGAGAGGCAGCTCCTGCTTTGCCTTGTGAGTTCTTAATCGGGGAAAAAACAGCAGGTTGTACAGAAGCCTGAGGCTATAATGGATTTAACTCTCATTTTAAATGTTTCTTAAGAAGAGGAGAAATATTGCAATAGAATGCACAATTGTATGTGACTGTGGCATGTGCAAGCTTATTTGAACTAGTTTGAGTACCATGACTTGAGTAGCTGTTGCAGCACTCTTTGAGACTGAATAAAGATGCGTAAAGTTAGCCTGTGTGGGTGTCCACCTTACAACAGCCACATGCTAGCAATATGCAAAGAAGCTGTTTAAAATTAGCACTTCAGCACAGTAGTATAGATTATCTTCAGTATAAATGCATCTTCTGCTGTCTCCATCAGACCTACTTAATTTCTCTTCATTTTTCCCAGCAAAAAAGTTGAAATATTTAACTGCTTAAAAATATTTGTTAGCTATTGCGGGAGTTGATACTTGGTATTTGTGCATGAAACCAGATTGTTGTTCATTAGGATGGAATTGGGTTTTCTAGCTAGTAAGAGAAGATAATCAAGTGCTGTTTCAGATTCTGCTATATGAGAGAATTTAGTGCTAATTACTCATTCTATGGATATTGGGGTTTGTTATTTTATATACAGCTTTTTAAGTATAGGCTTTAAATCCTTATAGCACGTCTTGAATTCTGAATTCCAATCTGAATTTGACAATCTGGATTTAGATGGGTTTGAAACATGAATAGGGAAGCTTGCAAAGCACTATCCAGCACTATATCTGGATTTCATCCGAGTTAGTAATGATTCTTTTTTTCTGGAGAAGAAATTTGCATATATACTCATTTAATGAGTCAAGCGTGGGGAGAAACATTCTGCATGTTTGGTCATAGTGCATACATGAACAGTAGGAGGTCAGACTCCAAAATGTTACTATTGTTTTTAAGTTGAAAGCATATTATAACCATAAAGGTTCCATACCCTGAAAGTATATTTAATAGACTTTTACTAAAAGCTAAGAGAGGTCTTCTTTAAAATGAAACCTGTTCTTACACATGTATGTGTTTAAGATCAGTGATGTTTTTCCTTCATTGCTTATAGGTATACAACTTGTTCATGATTTGACTGTAGGAGATGGTTTGCCTATAATCCTTGCCATGTCAATGCAGACTGGATTTAACAAAGGAGGAGATGGGAGAGTTTGGAGCAACTTTTTGCTCCCACTTCATAAAGGTTGCTTAAAACTGCCCTAAAAGTGAAATTCATTAATTTTTTAAATTGCCCATACAGTAAAAATTGTAGATTTATGTTGGCTGAATAATTCATTGCTCCCTGGTTGTAATCCTGATGTGACTGCTGCCTTTCCCACTGCAGATTAAAGTTCTCCAGACTTCTTTAGTTGTAAGGCATTCATCTAGATGAAATGGAAACAGAACTTTGAGACCAAAAAAGAAAAGATTTAGCATGTGCAAGTATGTAAGGAAAGACATAAGGAAGAGCAAAAAGAGGACAAGAACTGCAGCATTGTGCAGCTGTATCCAATTCATTTCTGCTTTTTGTTAGGATGTCCAGGACTAGTAGTCTGTCTTCCCGTGATTCTCCCAGATGGTGTTTTCAGCCCTTGTTTGGCTGGCAGAAGATGACTGGAATGACAACTATTTATTATGTCAGGGGAATGCCTTTGGTGGACAGCAGTCTCGCTCTGTGGGAATTTGTTCAAAGACTGTTGAAGTGATGTGTGCTAATATAGGAAAACAGAGGCCATGAAACGTGTAAAGTATGAGAGAGAACCCAATTAACAAAGTTTTATTTCATATCAAAGAAAGGGTAGAGATTTCTTTAGCAAAACGTAAGAATACTTGAAAGAAACCTTGTGCTATTTCACCAACTGAAAAAGAGCAAGAGGTCTGCCTGAAAATTTGCTATTTGAAGGCTACAGCTGCTCATGGACAAAATTTATCAGAGCCAAACGTCAGGAATGGAGAATTCAAGATAGACCATCTAGAATATGAAGAATCTGTGAGCGTTATTGGTGTTTAGGTCTCTGTTAGTCAAGAGGGTCTTGAAGATTTGTTATTTTAAATTGTTCCAAGTGAAAAAACAGGAAACGTTTTTTTAGTACCTCTCTAAAGCTGTGTTAGCATGTCAGAGGTTGAGCATTTGCTGTGTATATTGTATCTGCCATTGAAATGGAATGGTGATATACAAAAACTCGCTTCACTTAAGTTTTTTCATTGCAGAAACCACATTTTTCTTTCAAAATATTTTGAGTACCTATTGTAAACATGACCCTTTAAAATAATTGTATTTATTATGGGATTTATTAGTCCCATCTTAAATTAATCCCATCTTAATACATGACTTCTCTTTAGAGAAATAATGCAGTTTTTAAAACCTGGATATAGTCATACTCATGCTCTGTGATTATCTGATCTTCCTCAATCCCAGTAAGTAATTGGTTTTCCCTGTAATGCGTTAGTCTGGTTTTGAGGTAATGACCATCCTGTGGTAAATATTGTTGCAGTGGTGTCCTCCAGAGTTCAGTGCACATTTTCTTTTTGAGAAGTTAAGTTTGAAAGACTGACTTTCAGTTCTTTACATATTGAGACAAGGTAGAAAAGAAGAGAAAATTTTCCATATTATAAAGGCTGTTAATCTCTAATAACTACAGCTGTTCAGTCTGAATTTGATTTTTATTTACTGTGCCAAAAAAATATGATGATAATTATTTTTTTAATTTCTGAACCACTTTGCAGAGAAATTGTGCAGCAGTGTACTTCTGGTTGGAAAACTCTTCTATGCTGAAGATGAGACCATTTCTTTAATTTATCAGCTGAGCAGTTGTGTTGCAAGAAAATATCTTATTCTAAGATTGAGAGACATGGAAATACACTTTTGGGGAATGACCATTACAGCTGTGATGCAAACTGAAGGATACTTGCTAGCAGAGCAAGTCTGTCTGCAAAAAGAAATTTAAATAGTTTGAATTAATCTTATTTTTTTCATAGAAACAAAAACAGAAGTTGAAACAGAACTCATCTGTAATGTGACAGTATTTTGACTGGACACAAGCAGTTTTCTTCAGTGCTCAGCAGTTCAGTAAAGAAGAAAAAATTAGTCTTGCTATTCAAATACACCTCAAAATATTATCTATAGCTAAAACAGAGAAAAAGGAACTGGTAAGTGTAGTGTATTACTTAAAATGATCTAATCTGTCCTGTGACACAAACATCTATTTGTTTGCAAAATCTTTAAATCTATTGGGTGACTGACTAGGAAAAAGACATTTCAAAACAGAGGTCAAACGCTGAAGTTCAGGATGTTATAAAAAGACTTTTGCACATGGAAAATCTCCAGTCAGTAGGCAGAGCTGGCAGAGTTGATTAAATCTTTGCGGGAGTGGTCACTGCTATGAATACCCCAGCTGTGAAGTTACTCTGGCCTCCCAGTACAACACTGACTTCCAAACACCTATAAATGTGCTATTTTTTTCATGCGTGCTTTTTCATTTGAATATTTTCCAGTTTGAGATTTTCTCTAGCTATGTAAGATGTCTGTAGCAGGATGTATCTCAGATGTGGTCTGTTGCTAGCCACTCTTGCCCGTTTCAGTTAATGTGATGTTATTCCTCATCTGCTTTTTGCTTTGTCCTACATAAAAAACTTTGCACTGAAGTCTACAGCCCTCATCGTCTGCTTGTAATCAGGAGAACATGTATTACCATGTTCTAGGAACACTTAACCCCATACAGTGTCTTGAATATGTGACAGCACATTCAAGTGATGCTCACAAGTAACCGCTCCCTACCTTGCAAGGAAGAAAATTTTCTTTCTTTGTGATGCATTAAGATCCAGTTGGTACTCTTAAATATACGTGAAATTAAATACATATTTCTTCCATGGCAGGATTTTATATATATAAATAAATGTTTTCCAAGAAATGGTCCTTGCTTTGTCTTATCAGAAAGGCCACAATTATTTTACCACAAGTGGCACAAGTAAATGCAACCTAATTCTTTTTCTGTGACATAGCCTGTGTACCTACAATAATCCTTCCCCTGCTGTTCAGTTAGAGATGCAGTGCCTGAAGAGAGGGATCATCCCAACTAGAGATGCTGATTAAGTATCTGTGTTAAAGAAATTTATTTATCAGTTAGCTTTCTTAGGTCATATGTCTTTCAATTTAGTCTGCTAGTCAGTAAGAGGAGGAATATGTTTAGATAAATGTATTTCTACACAAACACGCATGCATACACATTTGCTCACAAGTGAAGTCCTAGTCTTTAAATGCAGAAATAAAAATCCTCAGTGGGCTATGGGACACAAAATGTTCGTGTAAGACTTAACAGCAAAAACTGGCAATGGTTCATTTAGATTTCATGCTAAATTCAGATGCCACTGGGGCAAGAATGAAATGCAGGAAAGTCCAAAATGCAAACTGCTATTCCACTGAAGCCTGGAGGGCAGCAAAAACATTTCAAGAGGCACAATGGGAAATTTGCTTTGATTTAGCAGTTGATTTAGCAGGGGGATTTTTTAAGAAAACCTGAGGAAAGAGTTTGAGAGTTACATATTTCCAGCTGATCAAAAAATCCACACTAGACTGTTAGCGTTTTAGAGATGCAGATGTGGTAGTAATCAGCATGAGAGAGCAGTGCCAGCATCATGAAGAGAGATCCAAGTCCTTTGCCTTTCAGGTGGTCCTGGTGTTCTCTGCCTTTGAGAAACACCTGCAGCAGGAATGCTTTTATACTAGTAGAAAGAAAAATGTCTTAATATTTCTGAATTTTTGTGTTAAAACATTTGCCTAAAATCTTTAGAAAACCTTTAATATGGTAAATACATGTATTTTGGTGGCTCTTTCAGTGGAGCATGTTGTACCTTTTAAAAAAAAAGAAAGAAAAACCAATTACGGTAGAACATCTGACGCAGTGTAAAAAGCACTAATCTGCAGTGAGTAATACCGTCTAAAGTTAGACCAGGTATCATCAGGAAATTTGCCATATGTATAGCTTCCTGCTTTGGATTTAGAGTCACAGAGTAGGTTTCTTTCCAAGCTCATCAGAAATAGCTCTAACCAGTCTTCCACAGACTAGCCTGTGTTTTCTTAGGGCTCATCTATATGCAGAGGTTCCAGTAGATTGACATTTAATTTGTTCGCACTAAATTACTTTGCATCAACATACAGGTCTTAAAAATCCTCTAGCGTAGGGCGTCCTGTTTCACCCTGTATCTGCCCTTTTAACTGGCATAGCTGCCTTCTGCATACTCGTTTTCGTCTTTTTCTGGACACTCGAAACACTGCAGTTAAAACTTTTCTGTCTTGCTGTTAAACTCTCAGTGGACTTTGCTTCCTCCACAGCTTCACTGTGCTAAAAAAAGGGGGGGAGGCATTCCTAATTCCACAGTCCCCCCTGGGTACCGTCCTAATAAAAACCCAGCACCTCGTCAGCCGACCAAATTGAAATGAGGTTGTTCCATGCAGCTAGAGCGGCGATACCTCTCTAAGCCAAAAGCTGTGTGGTTTTGTGGGGTTTGCTTTTGCTGTTTATAGCCTGCTATATCATAGCAAACAAGCAAGCAAGCAAAATAAAACCCCGCGGAGCTTCTCCACCAAGATGAGAGTACCTTTTCTAACAAGCTGTCTGTTCTATCCCCTGAAATTAGCTGAAGCCAACCGACTAGTTCAAAGCTACCAGCCAGTGCTTACTGAGATCTGACCCCAGGTGAGCACAGGCCATGCAAGGGAGAGCGTTACTGGGGCTCCACCAGCTGCCCCTTCTCTCCTCGGCCACAGCACCCAGCTGTGCTTGTGCTCACAGCTGCTTCACTCTAAAGTAAAAAATACATTCATTTATTCCAGCAGGATGACTGAGACTACAAAGGTGGTTTTTAACTTCTCGACAAGGTGCACGTATCGCAGCTCATCTGCTAAACAGTAAGTTGCTTAGCAGAAGTAACCAGGATGTGGGTTCAGGGTGTCAAGCTCATAAAAGAGGCTTTTTCCCCTCACTGCTACCCTGGCCTTGCCTTCCTCCTCCCCTGACACTTCACTGACTGTCAAGAGCTGCTTCAGGAAGCTAAATTGCCAGAATTTGTTTTTTTCCAGCTGGAATCTACAGGCATGAGCCAACCCCAGAGCCAGCGGCAAGAGAGGAGAGGGGACATGGGGCAGGGACCACCACTTAGCTGGGTTTCAGTGCACAAATGCTGTAGTTTCAGGCACTTGTTTTTCTGGGTAAACATGATGTAAAGAACCTGTTTTTCCTTGCAAGGGCAGTGCCTCAGGTTAGGCTCCTTGGGGCAATCTTCAAGTATTTTTGTGACTCACTCTCTGGTGTTTCCTACCGCCCCCCAATCTTTCCGTGTGGTTTTTACACCTGTGTCTCGTTAGAAATATTCTTCCTATTCCTTTTCAAGCCCTTTACTGCCTCTGATGATTAGCTTAGCTCCTCTGGCCTTGGTGTCGCAAGTATTCACTGCTGACCCCTTCTTGTATTCTTTTTTTTGTGTGTGTGTGTGTGTCTGGTTTTGGACATTAAACAGCTTGTGGTTTTGATTCAGTCTGGGAAGCTATGGGAGAAGTAATTGATTCTTTAAAAATGTTGCAGAGGTGTGGGAGACTAGTAGTGCTGCTTTGCTGCGTGGTTTGTTTTTTTTTTAAACTGCAGCAGCAGAAGCCAGCCATAGTTCTTGTCTTGCGAAAGAATATATTTCGTGGGAAGAAGGCAGGAGACGTAATTAAGGTGGTGTTTGAGTGCATGGGTTTGTGCGTGCATCCATTGTGCTGGCGTACAATGAATTACTTGTCTCTGATATGATAAACTGTTATTGCAGATTTAAAAGTGCTTCATAATACGCGAGGCATAGTAGAGACAGAACAAATCTCCCCAAAGGCTATATTAATATTCATTACAGAGTTAACAGCATTACAACGCTCCAAAACAGACATAATATATAGAGAAGAAACTTTGTGGGGGTTGAATCTGAGGACTCTCTGATCTAAAAGTAGCTGTTGCACTTTTGGAGCTGAAGAATCTTGGCAGCAGGAGTAACAGCACTTCTCTCCTTCCAGCCATTAAAAGGCAAGTAAAATATAGCATTGCAAAGCCTTTATATTTTGAGCTCCATAAATTCAGTTGGAAAAGATACCCAGGTCTCCTGGCACTGACTGTAGGCAACCTGTCATGAAGCCCATAGAAACTCAAGTGATGTGCCATAACCTGGAAGTTCTGGGATCTCTTAAAACTGGCTTGCGGAACATCCTCGCTATGAAATACCTCCCTCGATGTGTGTGTGTCTCCCATATTAAGCTGAATCTTATATATTGAAACAACTGCTCTGGTTAAAAGAAAGCAGTTCTCTGTTTATGCATCTTTGAATTTGTGTAGCATTCTTAATGTTAACAAATGTTTTATTCTTAGCAGTGGTCTTGTGAAGTAAGCAGTAGCCTTTTACAGACAGAAGGCGGCTAAAATGGAGCAATGTGTTCCTAGAAAAACTGTGTCACTAGAAGAGAAGAGGGACTGTCTCCACACCAGTGGTTGGAATAGGAGTTACTGGGGATAAATGAGCTCCACACAGCAGAGGATGAGGGAGCGTAGATGATGTTTCTTCTGTGCCAAGCCACTACATATCTGGTTCCACTCTTAAGCAAGGTGACGGTGATAAACTCCCAAATAATCTATAAATAACATCTGTGCCACATTCTATCATTTTTACATGGTCTAGTGCAAAATACATAGTATCTCATACTATATATGTGTATTACTCCTTTTTTTGTTACACAAATGTGATAATGCTATAAATTTAGCTAGTAGTTGAAGCTAGAGCTCAGGTGCTGCCTTGATTGGAGCCAATACTTAGCATACCAGTAAATGTCAGTCTTACTGAAATGACATATTATTTCATGTGTTTAGTAAGCTTTTGTTCTCTTGGCCTCATTGATTTGTGTTTCACAGATTCTCAGTATTATGGTTTATTTTAATTTTGTAATTGAAAGTGTGTGTGATTCCAAATGGGCTTTCATGCATCTTGACCTGTTTGGCATCATCTCAGCCTTATTTATTAATTTTTAATTCCTTTAATGTAAATGCAGGCATTCTGTTTGATGTTTTCTTTGTGTTGTGTCTTCAGTATAGCAAAAATTAGAGAAGTCAGAGATTATCTTAATAATAGCTGTAAGTTTTATAAATAAGTCCTTAAACACTGCATTTTCTTGTAGAAATAAAGGTGGGTTAATTAGTTTTACTCCTCTATGACAAAGGGAACTGAGTGGTAGGTGGCAATCAGCTCTGATCTGATGAGTTTCAGACTAAAGGGACTAAAGCTATTCAATGATTGGTTTGGGGTTTGTTTATTTTTAAAGTGATAATTGTCTATGCTGGGTCTTAGTAAGGTGTGTTTTTGTCTATTTAAGTGTGGTGAAGACTGTCTCTTACCTGGATGAGCAACGATAGTTCAGTAACTGATATGAAAGATTCCTGATTGCTTCAGAACTATGACTAAAATCAGGCAGAGCAAAATGAGAGGGAAACAATTCAAATTTTAAAAATAATAATTAAAAAACCCCAGACAATGCAGTTAAGACTATTCTATTTGTAAATTATATGGTACTCCTATGGAGAAAATACAGGCTGTTCTTAATTTGTGCTTTAATAAATGTGTTTAAATGGAGATTAAAAAAAATCAGTTCCTCTTCAGCCAGTTTGTGAACCTATGTTTGCAAATTACTTTAAAAATACTATTTGCTGTAGTGTAAGATGAGTGTTCATCTTCCTGTCTGCCAGTGATGATGAGGGTTCAAATCGCAGAGGTATTATGGTAGGAGGAATTTCCCTCTTTTGTTGACGGCCTCAGACTGTTGTTAGCGACAGTTGTGGCATCCCAGAGCAACAGTGTTTGGTTCAAGATTAAAATTTGTGTCTCTGTAAAAGTGCTTGCCTGTTTGGCAGTGTCAGTTCAAAAAGTCAGCCAGGAAAATAAATGCTTCACATCGAACAAGTTCACTTGAAAATAATCCTGAGTTACATAAATAATATTGTTTAAAATTTTTCCTCTACATATCTTAAGAGAAGTGTGGTTGCTAATCCTGCTAGACGTGGCAAAAGTGTATGGTGAAAAGCTTGTAAACAGTTCAGCAGATGGATATCTTAACATGCTACTTTATTCCCGCTTCAGAGCACAGTATTTGCTGGGTTTGCTTATCTGCCTCATCTGCACTCCAAAAAGACTCTTTAGGCCAGTGCTGACACTTTAATTTTAAACCAGCGATGACATCGATGCATCAAGTTTTGGAGGCTAAAGTTTTTTCTCCAAAATAGATTGCACTATCTACACTGTCAGTATTTAGCTCCGGCAGCATGCTAGGTCCAGCACAGATCACTGCCAGTCCACAAATAAGTAAATGTTAATGTAACTTTGAAAGGGAAAAAAAGTTGCTTATTATGTTTATCAAAATAAAGATGAATGTCTCTTCTTGCTTGGTTTTAAAAAAACTTGAAGACAGACCTGCCTGTGACAAAGCATACATAGGAGTATCATTTTATCACCATTTAATTTGTAGAACTTGTGGAAGTAGCAGTGAACACAATAAAAATGACTTTATACTTCCATCTGTTGAGTACCAGCCACAAAAGAGGTGTCTTTGTGTTAAATCCATGTTGTATGGCATAAGGCAGTCAAGCTGTTAGCAAGGGAGAAATAGATAAACAACTTGATAAGAATCCCTGTACATGGTGAAAATGGCTTCAGATGACAAATTTGAGGGGTCAAAATTATAAAAACTTCACAGTTATAAAGACTTAAAGAGAGATTTTAAATTAGAATTGCTATTTTCTTAGAATTCATTCAACCTGATATGAAGCCAACATTGGGGAGAGGTTAAGATAACAAATTATGAACCTCTAATTTTACAACTGATTGCCAGCAAAATCAATTACACTTCAAAGTACACCATTCTAGAAATAATAGTGTGGTTTTATTATTGTAGTTTTATAAATTTTCTTTCCAGAGCCTAAAGAAACTAATCCCCCCCCCCCCAAAAAACCAACAACCAAACAACCCACCTTCTGGGAATATAATCTTGTTTTTAATAGGTTGCTTGTCAATAAGGATTATAATATGTTGTAAGCATATTGTTTTATAAAGAATTTGGAGAGTGAGCGATTAAACCACATTGCTAGAGCACCAGTAACGAAATAGGGACTGTAGGCATAGGAACTGAATTACATTTATGAAAACTGTTTTAATAGTTTCAAAAAATCCTGAGTGCTATAAATGTATATGAAAATTTCAGTAGAGAAGAAACTGTTTCAAGTGCTGTATTTAGATATATGTATTTGTCATCCATTTGCTGCTGTAGTATGGGTGGAGCATGCTGTCCTCTGGAAGAGATAAAAGTCCTAATGCTTAGAATTTAAATACTCATTTGATATGACAGCCTGGTGGCTTTTTCAGGTCTCCTTGGAGCTATAGCATTGTTGTGCTGGGGAACAGCTTAAAACAAAGCCCTGATCTGATAGATAGGAGTTCATTCTTCTGGCGGAGTCAAACCTGAGTGTTGCCCCTTGCAAGCTTATCTTGTCCCATCCCAACACTGTCTAAAATAATTCTGTGACCTGCCTGCCTCATTAGAGTAGGTCCATGTGTGCCAGGTAGGGTAAATGCCAGTAGTACTGGAGCACCTGAAGAGTTGTCCAAAGGCACGAGCAGTCCTCGGAAACACTTGTAGAGCTCCTTTCATTACTTTTATTTTGACACTGTTCTATCACACCTGAGTCAACGATACTCCATGTTCTTTAACGTCTGTGTCTCAACAGACATTCGGGTAGTGCTGCTAAGGTTTCAAAGCATACTTCCAGGTATCTGATTTCCTGCCTAGTAGTTCCTCCAAAGTCGATATTTATGATGGAGCTTCTGGTGCATAGGGCCGTCCCCAGAAACCCTCTGTACCTTAAATAGAGGGATACTGAAAATAGTAACTTATCTTCAACATGAGAGGAAAAACAAATCAATTTTCATTTAGCTTTTCTTTATCATTGTGGTCCTTTTTGTAGCCTGGTTTTGGTACAGTAGTTTTTGTAGGAAAAACTTATATTCAATTTCAGTGTTCTCATTCATGTTTTTATGCAAGTTTTACAAATTATCACATCCTTGCCAGCATCTTCCTAAAACGTCAGGCGCTCTGATTTTCTTTGTAGCTATCTCTGATCTCGTGACCCGAATTGACTTAGAGTTTAGACCTTCCAGTGCTTTTATGTCTCGTCTTTTCCTGGGCCTTAGGTTATCTCCTGTCTTTCATACTTCTTTTTCAGCAGTTTTTTCCTATTTTTTTATTTTTTGCTTAATCTTTCTCTCCCCATGTTCTGGGAGAGTCCCTGGAAGCTGTCCTCTCAGCCTTTCTTTTTCTTCTTTTACAGCTAAAGGTAAAATGTGCAAATTTCACCCTCTGTTCTCTCTGAGCTAAGATGTCAGTGTTCATGGCCAAGTCCTGATCATCTATCACTGTTACTGTTAAAATTTCCTTGACTGACGGTCTATATATCTGAGGGCTAAATTTTGCAACACCTCGACACATGCTCATCAATTTCGTCAGACTAGGTGTGTTTTGTCTTTTTTTTGTGGTGGTGTTTCCCGGCTGGTTAATAAGGACAACTGCTTCAAACTAAATAGTGAGGCACTTTCTCCAGTCCATTCCCAGTCATTAATACGGCCTTGGCTCCATTGTTTTTCCGAATGTGTTGTTAATGCTGAGTTCTCCTACTCTCTGGTTGAGCTCCTAAGACTGTCGGTCTTGGATCTATTCTCAGATCCAGCTCATGTCTTGTATGCGATACTGTCCTGCTTTTCTTTCCCTGCTGGGAAAGAGTCCTGGATTCCCATTGCCTTGTACTTATCTCTGTGTACTATTTCTACACAAATCGTGTGTGTTTGGGAGGAGACTTTCTGTTTTTATTCAAGTGAATTGTGGTCTGTGATTTTTATAGGGTGAGTGTGCAACCTTACAGAGGACCTCAGTGCAGTTTAGAGAACGGGTTCTGATATAGAAAAAGGTACGGACAATAATATAATAAAATATTTTTTAAAAGCCACTGCAAAACATATTCAAATATTTTGCTTTTTTTGTTAGCTTTGCACATTAACGGTCCACTGTCGTTAGCAACATCTGACTGTGCTTATTGAGTCCTGATTTATTCCTTTGCTGGAAAAGTCATTATTCACTGCCTGGCTAGATTTACTATACTAGTTTATCACTTGGTAATACAAATGTGAAACACGATTGGGGGAGGGGGTAAAAAGTGTAGTTAAATTTGTTATATGTAATGCCAAGTGAATAAATTCTTTGTTTTGTAGCTATTGGTAAAGTTGTCTGCATATAGGCGATCTACTTGTACTGTGCATCCAGCTGTTTCATGTTCAACAGTTCTCACATGGGAAGAGAGTGAGGAATTGTCTGACAGTGCTTTGACACTTTGTGGATTTCTAATTAGATCATCTGGATAGAGTTATCAGCTGTAAGTAGTGCTCTGCTAATTTGATGAAGTTCTGAGCTCACAGTTAGTTGAACAAATATATCTCTTTGCAGAAACTACAGGCATTTCCCCGGTAGACAGCAGTTGCGCTTGGGTGCGATGCGTAAAAGGAAAGAAAGCAAAGAACAACAACGTATTATGTGTGCGAAACAAAAAATAGCAAAAAAACAAAATCCGCCTGCCTGGCATGGTGTCTTCATAGAAGGCAATTGTTCTTGCAAATCTTTTGCTCTCTTCGCCTCCTGATTCTGTTGCTGGAATGTCAGCCCACTCAGAGGCAGGCTTGGCTGTTTTGGCAAAAGAGCTTTTTATTTATTAGTATTCAGAAATGGGCTTTGGTTGTTAGATACCTTGTTTAAAAACTGTTTTTTACCTAGGTATTTAGAGAAGTTGGGAGTAAATTAATCTTGACATCACTTTTTGTTTGCAGAGTAACTCAGTCCAGTGGTATGTTTTAGTTACATCCCCGTATAGTTTAGTACCATCTGGTGAACTTTGACGAGAGGTAAGCATATAGTGACATATTTATGGTGTTTTAGAACTGAGAGAAGAATAAATATTTAAATATTCAGCCAGTGCCAGATAACTGTAATGAATTTCCCACACCTGATCCAACCCTGCTAGTCCTTTCACCAGATCTGTATGTCTCTCTCTTGCAGATCTCCATTATGGGGATCAGCATCTCTCACAATAACATCTAGCATCTCCCAGTACTTTTGCTGATGTTTGATCATTATAATTCAGAAAGGGTCTAATACAAGCCAAATGAATTCACTAGATTAGGCCCTAATCATTTCAAGACAGATGGGCACAAATTAGATATCACAGGGTTGAGGACCATGTAAGTATCTAGCTAAATGTTTAATGATACAAAATATTAAAAGCTAGCTCTCCCATAAGCAGTAAAATATGAGGAGTAGAAAACTACTGAGTGACATTTAATTGTAATGCAAGTGGCTTCAGGATGTGAAGAGCAAACACTTTGGGGCTTATGTGGTGAAATAAAACTCCATAAGAAGTACAAGACTTTATTCCCAATTTGGGAGTGAATCCTTTCATGGCCTTCCACTTGGATGTAGGTCCTTTTTATTTAGAGGATATAAAATCCTCTGCCTGCGATGTAGGCAGTTCCCTAGGAACCACTAGAAATTTGAAATAAATGATCACAGGACCATGTCCTTCTCCACAATTGTATCAATTTCGGCTTTCCTTTCTTAATAAGGTCTATCCTGTAAGCACAAACCACTTTGTGTTTAACTCTTGTCTCTCAAAGCTAAAAAGCATGTAGTCATAGTTGGATAGCTTCTGAAGGGCATCAACATGGATTAGCAAGGTAGTCTTTGTTGCTTCCTGTTGATTAATGAAAATCTACATTTCCTCCCGACATGCTTATTCCTGCTGAAATATCGTTTTTATGTTTACATATCAACTAATTTCCTCTCATGCTGTCAAACTGAGGGAATTAATTGTCTGGGAATAAATACTCCCAGATAATCTTACAAATGAATGACATAAACACTACGGCCTCCTTCCTTTCTTTGCTTTTCTGTTAAACTGTCTCTATGGCTGTTGAGAATATGGCGATACTTTGCAAAAAAAAAAAAGGGCAGTCTGGAAAAGTCCTTCTCTTAAAAGGCAGTCCCTCAGCTCTGCAGACTCAGGAGTATAACTTTAAGATGGTAACAAGTTCAAAAATAAATCATATCATATAAACATATAAAACACAGTATTAGGATAAAAGTTTGCATATATGTAGGAAATCTAATATAAGGCTGCACGCAGCCTTTCCTAAATAGATGCCTCTTGTAATTACTTTTCCTCCCACTTATTTTAAGAGGTTTAGTATTTCAGCCTCTTCAATATGTTTAAAG
Source organism: Haliaeetus leucocephalus (assembly GCF_000737465.1). NCBI lineage: Eukaryota > Metazoa > Chordata > Aves > Accipitriformes > Accipitridae > Haliaeetus > Haliaeetus leucocephalus. The sequence goes on along the minus strand of NW_010973450.1, from coordinate 3,161,532 downwards.
TTTCAAAATGTTGCTGTGAGTGGCAGCTCCTATTAGGAGGAATCTGAAACCATCTCAAGTGTTTTCTAACCTGCTGTGTGAAGGCAAGAAAGCTTTTAATGCATTCCTCTGGAACTGACACGTGGTGGAGGAGTATAGTAGAAGGTTGACTTCACACAGGTGAGCAAACTGAGGCTGAAAGCCTGGGGTGCACGACTGCAGTGTTTCTTGGCTTTTGCTGTCAGTGGTTCTTACAGTTACATCACTATTCCTACTTTTGTTTGCCTTGATCTTAAAACATTTACTGTGATAATTAAACAGTGAAGTTTGTATTTGTTCAGGACCCTGTTACATTTAAGAGAAGTACACAAAATAATTTTTCAAAATGAAGAATTGGAGTGTTTTAAAAAACTACTCTAATTTAAGATCATGTTACATGGGGTATTTTCCCCAAAATAAACTCATTCTGATGTTAACTTTACAAGCCTGTTCTAGTGCCTTTATTGGATACACCAGAGAGGCAGACTGGCTTAGTAATTACATCACTGGCCAGCCTTTTCTCTACTGCAGAGTTCCTGTGTGACCTTGGGTAATTATTTAAGTTTTGTGTGCTTCATTTCCCCATCTTTGAAGCAGGGAGAAAAACTTCCTAGCATTACAAATGTCTGAATACAAATATACCAAACATTGTGAGGCCTGTAGATACTACAGTCTAGGTTAAAACGGGCACTACTGATCACAAAAATATGTACCTTTTAAACAAACAGGTTTTTTCAATGAATAATCCAAAATAAGGACTGTTTTTATGTAGTTAATTGTACAATTGGTCTCATTAGACCTAGTGAAGTTCATTTCGATAGCAACTTGGAAGTTTGTTTTCCTGTGGGGACACTCGGTTTTAGGCTGCTGAACTGAAACTATATTAATTTTTCCATGAGAGTAGTTGGAGATATTCTCCTTAATGCATGTCAAGTGTTCAGTGGCTGGAGGGAGCTGTGAAGTTGAATCTGGCTTCTTGGCTTAGTACCTTTTCAGATGTTAATACGTGTGTTACCAGGTGTTTGTACTGTGGGTTGCATGTGTTTCCGTAAGTAACTGGGGAGTGGTTTAAAAAGATGAATTGATGTTGTTAACTACAGCCAAATCAAGTGACAAATCTTCTCCTATGAGGACAGGCTGAGAGAGTTGGGGTTGTTCAGCCTGGAGAAGAAAGGACTCCGGGGAGACCTTATAGCAGCCTTCCAGTACCTGAAGGGGGCCTGCAGGAAAGATGGGGAGGGACTTTTTACAAGGGCAGGCAGGGATAGGACAAGGGGTAATGGCTTGAAACTGAAAGGGGGTAGATTTAGATTAGATGTAAGGAAGAAGTTCTTCACAGTGAGGGTGGTGAGGCACTGGCACAGGTTGCCCAGAGGAGTTGTGGCTGCCCCATCCCTGGCAGTGTTCCAGGCCAGGTTGGACGGGGCTTTGAGCAACCTGGTCTAGTGGAAGGTGTCGCTGCCCATGGCAGAGGGGTTGGGACTAGGTGATCTTTAAGGTCCCTTTCAACCCAAACCATTCTATGATTCTATGACAAATGAGCACACAATAAATTTTCTGTTGCATTTTTTTAATTGGAAGCTATGTTTATTAATTAATGCAAAGCAAATAATGTTCCACAACAGGGATGGTGAACATAAAGCTAGACTGTCGAACAGATAAATTAATGACAAAATATTTTAGGCGTTTGTGCAGCCTGCTGCTAGTTAATTTCTGAGATTTTCACAAAGTGACTATATACCTAATTTATTTGAAGTTAAACAGGATTGAGGCACTTGGGCACTGCAAGTTTCTGCCAGTCACTGATCTGTATCCTTTAGAACCTGAAGACTTAAAAACATCTGGCACTGCCTGATTTCCGTATTTCGTGCCTCATGCAGAGCATTACAGGATCTAAAATTCCTACTTCCTTTCCTCATAGCACTAAACATTGTTTCCTTCAACACAGAAATGAAGATTTTGAGTATAAAACGCATAATTTATTTGCAAGTGCAGGCCTAATTTTGGGCACTTGCTAGCTTTTTCCCTGCGTGCCCTGCATTCATGTTGCAAAACCTCCCATCAGTTGTGCATCTCTCCCAGCTACCAGCACCCTGCTCCGCAGCCCCTTTCACGTCTATTCTCGGAAGAACCATCTATGTCACTGTGCACTTGCGGGGTGGCCCAGCTGAATTTTCTGTCATTTAAAAAGAGGAAAGTAGGCTGTGCTGCAAATCCTTGGGGTGTGGATACTGGGAAGCTGTCAGCATAACCTCTGCAGGCTCAGAATCAGGATTCTGCAGGATCAGGAACTTGTCTCGTGCTGTTTTGGGTCGCATACAGGCAGCAGGGCCAGAAGGCCAGCCAGGATTTGCTCAGACAGCACGTTTTGGGACATACTATGTTTATCGATGCTTTACCGTATGCTTCTAAGTGGTCTTCATGTACAATAGTAAGAAGAAAAATTGGAGAAACATTCTCATGTCTAAGAAGTGTTACCTTTTTTCTAGTGGTTTGAGATTTATTGGGCAGATTTGCATGCAAGAGGTGTTTTTAGCCTTCTCATCTTTCAAATTCAGAAGAACAGAATAGGCCTTTCTGAGGTTGGTAGGGAGTGGTAGTTGGCAATTGCTGCTTTTCTTCCAGAGAGTTTGACCAAACTGAAAAATAATACAGTTTCAGATTTCAAAGAGGTATTTTAATTTTAAACCTACTGTATCACCTAAAGGTTTTACAATATGCCCATTTTAACTTCTTATGTAGATTTGTATAGGAGGGGACAAGCCCTGGTTCTGCTTTAAATTTTGATTATGGTTTACTTGAGTCCTAAATAGATCTAGGTCAGCAGAAACGTTAGCAACTAAACCAACAGATTTTGGGGGTATACAAAGCCTTTTTTTGATGACTAAGACAAAATATCCACGGTGGGTGAGGGAAAGATTTTAGTTTTATTAAAAAAAGTACTGTCTCTTCTGTGGAGCAGGGGCAGCCAACTGAGGAGAATGAATTAGTCATGGTAGCTGGGTAACATCTTTAACTATGGCATGCTATAATCTGTGGACACATATATGCAAATATGAAAGCCATTAACTAGACAGTTTACAAAACTCCCACGTGTCCCAAAGGCAGCTGTCTGTTTCAGAACTATGACCCTATTCCTTTATCCGGAGGATGGCCGTACTGGTCGTATCCTGGTAGTTACCTGCCAAGGTAGAAAATAAATGCTGCGCAAGGCTGACTGTACCTGCTGGAAATGGTATAAGACATCCCACAACACATGTCCAAATCTCAGCATGAAAACCTGCTGCAGTTGTTCATTGTTCAGCTCTTTGAATGTACATTTCTTCTTTGTACTAATTTAGTAAGCTTTTTATGCATTATACCATGCATTAGCACTTGGATATCATCTTTGATTGTGCACCTTGACGTACTTCGCAATTAAATGGTTTTTTGCATATATTAAGCATGCACTCAAAACCTTTTTAGCAGCATCTTTCTGCTCAGCTCGTGCTAAGCAATTTTAAATGACACCTTCAGGCATATTCCGAGCAGCACGTTGTGATCCGTGCCATACCACGAGTCTCACTCGCCGACTGCCGGCACTCTCTGTTCCTCAGGCATCCCGGTCACCACTCCACAGCCCAACTGCTCGTGGCACTCCCAAGTTCCTTGGTGCTATTGTTCAGCTACAGTAATTACTCATGTTGTGTTAGGTGTTCATCTGTTTATTTAGTCAATAAATGGCTCATTATTTACTACAGAATCCTCTGCCATGAATAACTGAATACCTTGTAAGTCATACTATTTCAAAACAAACTTAAACCTTTCTCTTTACATACTTTTCTCTTATAACAAAACCACAGACATGTGAAAGATAAATTCCTCTGATCCTGGATATGCGTAAGAAAAGAGATTATGGATTAAAATGTTTGATCTGTCTGTAATCTGTCTCTTCGAATTTATGTGTGTTTTTATTAGGTACTCAAAAGTGATACTGAAGTATATGATTATAGGGCAAGAGAAAAGAAAATCAACAGCAGAATGGAATAGTTATTTCTCCTCTACCATCACCACCAGGAATTAATTATCAGAGCTATGTATTCAAGGAGACACAGGTCCTGTTTTAGAGCAGTTTCCCCGAAGAGCCCCAAATCCCAGGTGTTGTCCTCCTCGGCATCATGTGCTTTCTCTCACTTCTTTGATTTGTCTGTGCCATATCCCAATTAGTTGTGTACAGTTGATTTTATTATTCTGTGGCCTGAAATGGAGAGTGTTTTATTTATTTTGGGTCACACTTATCTTAATGAAAATTTAACAATTTAAGTGCAACATCTTGTAGGAAGAATGGCAATTCTAAGCTTATGGGTATTTTTTCTGTTGAGGAGTTTAAAATTTTTAAAAAGGGATAAAAGCTTTAAAAAGTTGTTTGACAGGAGCTGCTATGAATAACTTCCAGAAGCAGCTGAAGTTACAGCTTTGGGCCTGCTTTAGTTATGTTCAGGGAGGTAAATGTGCAGTTTTCCTTCACTTTGTACAAACAGCATGATAAATACAGTCTGTTTTAATTTGCCTGTCTTGATGAACAGCACTTCAGTTTTTCATTTACAAATTGCTAGGGCATAGCATGTTGAGTTGTTGGAATAATTGTGGCTTTCAGAAGAAAAGAATAAATGAAAAGAGAATGGCTTTTTAAGACTTACTATGCAGAGACTGTGGGAAGCAACATTACTGTTACAGTCCTTTTTGGTGCATCTATTATATAAATGCTCACTATTCTTTGTTGCAAGTTGAATAATCTGACTTGTTAATGCTCACCGACAGCTTGAATGCTCAGTACTACATCAGCCCGAAGAGATGTCACCACTTGTGACTTGGATATTGCTTTCTTAAATGAAAATGTTCATTGAGTTTGGATTTTTGTTTGCCATACGCGAAGACATACATTCCCCAGGAACTCCTATGATGTATTTTTCAGCAGCTGAAGTGTGGCATCAAGTGTCTGTCCCATTGCTCGCACCAAGTCGGGTGCATTTGCCTTGAGCTTCGTTGCGTGACGCAGCGCTGCACAACATTTGTTTGTACTATTTATAGAGCGATATTCTTTGAGCCACAAAGTTCCGTTTTAAACGATGTAGTCTAATGATTTTTTTTTTTTTTTTTTTGCCTGTCCGACATCACATGTAAGGAACCAATTAAGCCTTTGGGCAATTAGCTGTCAATGAAAGCATGAGTCTTCTTAAATTGCTTCTAAGTAACTGTGAGTTAAGTTCATCAAGATGAGAAATTCAGCAAGTAACAGCAGAGTTTCATCTTAAAAAGGCTTTTGTTTCCATAGTGGTCAGCCTCTGTAAGACGAAATCAGTGTTAGCACTGCCTGGCGTGTGTTTAAACCACCTCTCCAGCTTCATCAGCAGTAATTGCTATGATCAATATGCAATTTTTGCAAGTAAAATAAGTTCCTAATTAAGTTGGTGAATCAAATAGGTGTCCAGGTTTGTTTCTATCCCGTTTAAATCAGTTTTTCAAGGATTTTTTTGTCTGTCTTGTACTAAATCAATTATTTCATTTTGTGCTTATACATCTACAAAATGATATCGTCTACATCTGGAATACATATTTACCTAGCTCTTTTTTATTGAAGTCTCTTAAAAAACTTTGTTTGCCCATGCTGCTTTGTGGGCAGACTGAAATACAAAAACATTTTGGGTGTCTTATTTGAGGCATCTAAAGCCCAAGAACATAGTGGCCACAGGTTTAAAACATTATTTTATTTTTATTTCAAATGAAGTTGTGCATGCTTTGTATCTTCACAGATTAAGCTGTACTGTCTCAAGTGGATGATCTGCAAAACACAGATATCAAGAAGTCATCAAAGTCCACTTCCAAAAATTCGGGCTCAGGTGGCACCATGTCACAGGGGATTGATGAAGTCTGGAAGTGAAAGGAGGGTTGTGCCTCCTGGCTGCAGCTGTTAGGAAAGACTGGTTTGAGCGTATCTGCTGGCTTTGAGGGGCTGGGGGATGCAGGTTGGGAGGCAGAGGGGGTCCCAGCTGTGCGGAGGTAGCCAGGGAGCTGCAGGATGGTTGCGATGGCCATGGGGCCAGGGATGGCAGGGCTTTGGTGGCCAGCGTTGGACCCTGGGGCTGCGCAGGGCAGAGGGCAGCTCCATGGGGCCGGCTCTGAGCACTGCAGGGGTCTGCGTGACCCCCAAGCAGGGAATGGTGGCTGGGGGCTGGATTTGCTGGGGAGGTGTGCTGCTTGCTGGCACGGTGGAGGGCGTGCAGGGACAACACAGGGTGACCCAGGCTGATGGAAGCAGCTGCTACTGCTTTCTCCTGCTCTCGCAGCTCCTCCTCCTCCATTATGCTGGTCTCAGCTGGCCTTGGCAGCTCAATCCCCCCCATCCCTTATGGACAGACTGACGATACGAGATTATCCTGTTCTCTGTTGACTTAGAGTGTAGTAATTGGCAGCTATAGAGATACCGGTGAGTTATGAATGGAAAACACCCCCTTGGTATTCTCCATGAATATGGATGTGTGAAGTATTGTATCAACGAAAGCAAATTATCCTGAAAAATGGAGCACTGGCAACAATGCTATTAAGAGAAAATTATACAGGCTTACCCTTTCTGAATAGAAGTGCCCCTAGCAATATCATTTGTCCAAATTGCAGACTATGTGGTCTAAATTTTAAAAGGCATTTCAGTATTCCTAAACTGAGGAATTATTCATAGCATAATGTACATGTGAACTATTTTTAGAATGTGCGGACTAGAGACTATTCATTTTACATCTACTTGGGGATTTAGACTCTATTTTATACTGTGTAGCACGGAGTGAGTTCTCTGTTATAGTGTCTTGTCCGCTCAGAGGAGAAAGAAAGTAGAAAATACGGTGTCTTGCTGCTGTTTGCAAACCATACAGATATTTTGTACGTTATGGAAGGACAAAGGCACTGCCTTAGTCTACTTAATTAATGTTCCCCTTATTATAGGAAAGAAAGATGTAACCTTAAAAGCCTCAATGAAAGAATACAAGCTTCACAGCGGTGTGTGAGGGTGAGCGTCCGATATCGCTGCCGTTCAAGTGATTGCCAATAGATGTTCAAGTCAGATGTATAGGCATCCATACTGCCTTCATCCCATATTAAAAGCATAAACATAATGTTTGCAAATAGATGCTTAACAGAACTGTGCCTTGAACATATTATCTGTATGTCCTCTATACATGAACAGAGGACGCATGACCACTGTAAATGCTCTTCAGGGACATGGGGAGTATTCTTTACTCGTAGCATAAGATTGCAGGTGGTGAACAGGCTGTGTTGGCAGACATCAGTGCCTGGAGGTTGAACGCTCAGACGTGCAATCAACCTTGCAAAACCACCCCTCAGAGGGCATTTTTTTCCCCAAGAGAGAGGTTTCAGACAAACTGCAGTTTACTTCCCCAGAACACACTTGCCATGGAGGCCTCAGAGCTGCTGTCCCCACGCCTGGCAGCTTTGCACAAACATCAAACCCATTTTCTATGAGCCTTTAAATGTCACTGGCGAGAAACCCAAGGAAAGCCCCAAAAATAATCAGAGGAAAAGATATGGTGGAAAAAATACTTTAAAGCACTTACTTAGTTTGAAGTAGCTGCAGAGGAATCACTTGAGTGTTTACTCCATACTTTGCCATTAATATTTATCTTGGAGGAGCTGAGAAGGCAGAAAGGGAAAGTGCTTTGGTATCGGTCCATTAGTCTGGAGGTGAGATGGAAGAATATGTGAAAGCGTTTGCTGACCATGCAAGATGTATCTCTTTCAATAATAGAAATATATTTCTATTTTTGTGCTCTTGAGGGAAGCATTTGTGTTAATGGCCTTCACTGCAGTAAAAGTTGTGATATGGCTTCTGCTCAGCCTAATGACCGTTCATATCCAGCCAGGTCTTGGCAGGGCGGGGGCTGGGGAAGAAAGCGTCTCGCAACCTTCTTTCCAGCACCAAATGCACAGCCAGATTTGTGTCTGAGAACTAACCCTGCTGTAGGGTTACAAATTCAACCCTGCGTTGAGTTTGTAGAAGAATTTGGCTCTTGAAATAGCTCATAGTTGATTGGTAGACTATCTGTTCTTGACGAATGTCATGGTTAATTTGCAGCTAAAGCCATTTCTTTGAAGACCATTTGTGTGGATATATAGAGTAAACTTTTCTCATATGCACTGACCAGAACTGACTGCTAGATTAAAGCAGAAATTCCTCTTCTCTTTGTTAGCTCCAACATCCTGGCAACAATATTGAGTAGGATCCAGTGATTATCTTGAAATGAAGTGGGTGCCCTGCTTTATGGTTTTTTTGGCAGAACTATTTCCAGCTCCTGTTTTCAGTGGAGGTCTGTCACAAAGTTTCTCGCAGGTCATAAATATAAAATACACCTTGCATTCACAACTGAGTTGTAAGTCTTTGGTGAAGACCAAAATATAGTACATTATTAAAGGTGCTTTCAGGAGGTGTACCCATAAAACAGAGTTATGAATAACTGTACCTTACCTTTCATGCATGTTTAGCAGGAAAATATGTCTTGTCAAGCTGACTGTGATGGATGAGATTTATTGTGCTATACTGAATATACTAATATGTAAGAATCTATACAGTTGTGTTCCTAAGGGGGAACAGCTGGAAAACCACAGGCAACAGAGTATCACCAAAACTTAAAATTCACAAGAATGTCTTAAAATCTCCAGACTTCACTAAAATTATTATATCCTCTTATCTTGGCCTTTTAATTACTGTTTTAGTTTCCCCGTGCATTCTGTATGGGTGGCTGCTGAGAGGCTGCTGTGATATACAAGTATATACATGTAAGTTGGGTTTTGACCTTCTGTTGTAGAAATACCAAGGTTTGCATCATGGGCTGCTTGGATATGTGGAAGTTGGACATAATGCATGAATGTTATGTTAGCATAATATCACCTTTCCCTTGAGCCATACTGTCCCAGGCTTCTTTCCTTCTTATACCCCTTCTCAGCTGTGGTGTCACAGCAGGGGAGGGCATCACTTATTCCCCCTTTTTTCTGATAAAGCGAAGAGGTAGATCTGCTCTGAGCTGTTCTCTCTCCTGGTGCTCTCCTTCCCCACATCCCCTGCCTGCCTCAGCAGTTCTCCTGACTCCTGAAAATGGAAGGGGATCATCCCTTTATTGATACAGTTTATGGCAGTTTGCAGTCTAAAATTCAGTGCAGCAACTATGACAGTTTATATTCAGCAAAAATCTGCCCTTGGGTAGTATTAATAGTGTAATTTTATATTCATATTAATCAGTCTGACAGCTTCCTCCTGGAAGGACAGCTTCCCAGTGGAATGGGAGCTGCTGATCAGCACGCTTCAGTTAGGAAGGTAGGAGTAAATTATTGAGGTTTTTAAGTTTATAAGTGGCTTAAAGAAGTGACACTTTTTTTCTCTTGGCAAATCATCAGCTCTCTGCTGTCAGCAATTACGGTGGTAGTTGTCACTAAAAATGCATCTTGCTTGTCTATGCTGTAGTGACTAAGCGACACCAGTTTGAAACAGGTCTCTCTGCTGCTGAAATGCTTTTCATGAGGCAAAAACATCTGTAAGCCTACAAATTGTAAGATGAAGGAAGAAGTGGGGAGCCTGGCTGAAGCCTGGAGTTCTGCAGGAACCTGTGTCTCCTGTTTTGGAGCAAGTGTCATTTCAGCAATATTTCTCCAAAACTTAGTCTTCTTGGCACTGGTTGTTGATATTCAGACTGTTCAAAGGGCATTTTTTTAAGTTGTTCAGCCTGTGTGCACACATATTTCATGCCTTACAAGTTCCTGTACTACTTGTCCTAGTTGAAGTATGGCTGGATTGTGTTAAGGTACATAATATTGCTCATTTTTCTTCGTATCATTTTTCCAGGTGGGAACTTGTTTGTGCAGTGAAATGTTTGCTTTGGTAGGCTTTCCTTGTTAAATGGGCACTTCAGAAGTGTTGCTTTGTCTCATATAAAAGGATGTAGGTGAAAGCAGCAGACCTTGGGGGGTGAGTTTTGCAATACCGTTCAATTTGGGGGGGATTTTGGTTGTAAAAGCTGATCACGGACGATAGAAAGCATGTCTCTGCACAGTTTACCTTTATCCATTTGGGTAGTGTTGCATTTTGCCTAAGTAATTGATAATGTTTTCCATCCTGAGGCTTGAGGTGGTGGACCCATATCGATAATTAGTGTAAAGCTAAGGACCAAGATTATGAAGCTGATTTAATTTGTATGCATATCTTGAATAGTGAGATAATAAAGCCCAATGCCAGACTTGCACTGATAAAGAATTTATTAAAACATACCATATTAATGTGGATTTATTGTGGATGTGATTTTCTATAAACAAGGTTTGTAATTTCTATATTCAGTATACCAACTTCAGCAACTGTGTTTAAGCCCATTATTTTGTTTTTGCAGTAATAATGTTCCACAGTCTCTGTAAATGTGCTTCTGTAGATTAAAGCCTATCAGTGCATAATGTTTCTCTTGGTCCTATCAAAGACATGTACAGTGCAGACATAAATATTGATAGTACATGTGTCATCGCAAAAAAATGGACAAATGCAGCGAAGAAAATTGTCCTTCTCCAAGTGATTCTGGCAACAGTTAAGAATGAATGTTGTTCTTAGGGTAACAAATCATGTCTTCCCTGTGCCATTTCCAGCTTCAGATTTGCATCAGCCTGCAACAATGACAGAACATCAAGTCTCCAAAAAACACAACCACCCCCACCCCCAACTTACACAAACAAATCATCTCCTTTTTACTACTACTGTTGTGTCAAAATCAACAAAAGCAAGCTGTTTGGGTTTCTCATAATAAAAAAGAAAGAAGATCATCTTCCTGTATCTCCTTCTCTAGCTTTTCTGGAAATGGCTGTGCATCATTTATCTTTAAACAGTTTTTCTTTTCTCTGATTTGACTTTTTAGTTTAAAGAGATGACAGCTTTTGAAAGATAAATTTTGTTGCAATGTATGTAAAGCAAGAACTTGTGCAGTACTTGCCTAGCAGTATATATGCTGAATATATTATTTAGATGTATGTTATAATATATATAGAAAGTGTGTATATATATATTATAGCATATGTTGTTTATACTGATTTAATGTTGTCTACATTATTCAAAGTATTACCTTAGATCGCTGGTCCTGAATGAAGTGTAAATGGTACAAGCAACTTTTATGAAATTTTTGATAGAATTAATGCATGTCAGAGATCCTGAGAGCAACCTCACTTTGCTGGCACTAAGGGGTGGTGCATTACTATCAGAGGCATCTTTAACAGGTCACTTCTGAGCCTGTTATGCAGTAACCTGCCTGCAGCCTGTGTTGCCAAATGCTGTCATTGGTGCTTGTGCATGGATAGATGGAGAAATCCCACATTTGGGGCAGGAAAGTCCTAAAGCAACGGCTTCACCTGTGCTTTAGCTCTGCTGCATATGCGTAATTTTCATCTCTCTTTTGGCACTTCTGGAGCAGTGACCAGTGCTAGCTGGATGCAGCAGGAAGGGCCATGAGCTAGAGTGAGCTACACGAGGGGTTGCTGAATCCAGGGGTGTTCACGCTTGGAACTACAGCCCGGACTTTTTCTTCCACTTTTCGCTTGCTCCATCTTCGGAGTGATTTTATAGAGGGAAAAATTCCATCTCTGGTTTTTAAACATTGCATTGCAAAAGTAGCACTAGAGAAGTAGCAGGCTGCTATAGTAGTTGTAAGTGTGGCAAAAGATACAAGTTGTTCTTGTCTTACTGAAATGCCTTGATGTTAGGTCTTCCTTAATCTAGGAGATCCATGACTGATGTTAATGCATCGGCCTTACTGCTGGAAACACTAAATAAAAACAAAAAAAGCCAACAAAAAAATCTTCTCTTTACTGTCCTGTAATTATTTTGTCTTAAATGGAGATAACATATATTAATTTAGCATCTACAAAAACATCAGAGCTTAGACCTGAGTAGTAACCCAGACACAGCCAACCCATAGTACAGTAGGACTGTTTAAGTAGACTGATTTCACAGTCTGCATCCACCCTGCTGCAATGTCATTTTGGGGTTTCATTTTGGAATTTCCCGGGTAATAGCAGCGCAGAGTTATTGTTTGATTTCAGTACGTTCTGTGTGGTGTACTGGTTTTGTTGTCCTTTGGCAGAGCTTGCGTCGCTCTCCTGACTGGGGATAGACTTTATCTACCCACTTGCTGGCTGGCAGGGTGGCTGTCCTGCTCGCTCAGCCAACTGCATCTTCTTCGTGGGCCGGCGACCGGACAGCAGTGAACATGGAAGAAGGCCTCTGCTACCACCCTGCCCCGCTGCCTTGATGTTGCCTTTGGGTAGCAGTCCAGGCTCTCCCTCCCAGACGTTTCTTCTTAACTTTCAAAGCAGAGCTGTTATCACAGTTTTGGGAAAAAAAAAATCCAAAATGGCCTTCAGAAGGCCAGTACACAATTTTACCCATTACTCTGATGTGTAAATCGATTTCATCGTAGCTAACAAAGGGTGGCAGCATGACCGTGAGGCAAGTGGAGTTTCTTCAGCATGAAGGATTTCTGAAGTGGGAAGAAATCTTGCAGATTTTTAAAAATAATTCTGTATGTTAGGAGCAGCTGAAATAATAGTTATGTGGTCGATTCTTTGCTTTGCATGGGCAGCACTTTACAGGAGTATCCACAGCATAGCCTTTGGTCTCCATTTATAGTTTATTCACATTTAGAAATATTACTTATATATTCAAAATACTCAATTCTGTATTTATACATGTTTTTGCATCCGCATCTGAAGAAAAAATTACATCTGAAATTCAAATGTTAACTCTATTACAGTGTCCTTCAGTTCTGTGCTAAGGTTTTCATTATGTTTCTGAAATTTATTTATTAAATGTTTATGCCGTTGTAAATTTAGGGAAAAGAACCTGACATATGAGCCACACGTCAGCAGCAATTTGGCCACTTTAGTTTTTGTCAAGAATAAAACCCCCCATGATTAACAATTTTATGCATTGTACAGTATATGCTCAATAAGCTGTGCAACTGCGAAGAGGTGTATGCACTCACAAATATAGCGAGTGTAGGAAAATGCCATTTAATCTACTATTTTGCTTTAAATGTTATAAAGATGTTCATAAAAGCACACACTCAAGCAGCATTAAAAGATCATTCTTAAGGCTATAATCCCCTAAGTTAAAAAATGCTGGAGTTAAGTTTCCGATCCTTGTAGTGTGTACCATATTTCCCCCACATGCTCAGTTTCTATGCTATTCACGCTATTAGCTGTAGCTTTAGATTTAATTTCTGTCTTTTTTTTTTTTCTTTCTCGGTGGCAGCTTAAGGTACAATGTGATGCTAATTTTGCATTAGCAGCAGAAAAAAAAAATTTCATCTGATTAAATTAAAATGCATGGTTGTGATTTCATCTTCAGCTCTGTACTCCTGAAGACTTTTAAAGTTGCTGATCTGTTGAAGGCAGGAGGGAGGATGTCCAAGGACAGTGATGGGACAGTGCTGTGCGCTTGCCCTTCTCTGCCTGAGAAGAAATCTCTAAGTAGACATGCTCTCCCTTCGCAAGTAACAATTTATTTCCCTGTTTTGCCTGGGGTTCAGCCTTTAGGTATGCCAGTAAAGTAAACAGTAACACTAACCTCTGCCTATAGTAAGCATTACCTTGTGCCAAGCAGTTTGTGTTTTAATTTTCATAATTCTAGTGATTTAACTTCTGTTCCCTCTGGTACATAAAACTAGTTCTGGATTAGATGTAAACAATGGTTACACCACTGTTGTTTCCCTTCTATAATAACCCATATTTAATGAAGTGGAGAATAAGTAATAAATACCAACTGTTTGTAGATCTGCCTGCTGGAAGCAGAAGAAGGTATAATTGCTTTTTAGTACATTAGTGCCATCATTCCTGTGATTAGCCAGGAGCTGGTCTGAGATGTTTATAACGTGACCAGAATCAATACCTGCATCATCATCACCAAACATACATCTCCGCTGCCCTGAGGAGCCATCTTAGGTCCAAACTCAACTTTGCCTCTTTCTCAAGATTTTAATCTTCTGACTCAGAACCCAGTATCCAAGAACTCAGAATTAAGCAGCTATTTCTTTTAAGCAAGTCTGGACTTCTAATAAATTCAAAATCCTTTTTCTGCAGTCAGTTCATTAAATTTTAACTTGTGCAGTCTTTTCTAGAAGGGCTCTGAGCAGGATTTTCCCTTTGCTGGGATAAATTACATTTCTCTGGAGATGCTGTGGGTTGTGGTATATTTAAGAATGATGTTACATGGTTTCTAAAACTGGCAAATACCATTATATTTATTGGATTAACCTCTGAACTCACTAGTCTTAAAAATACCTCAAAATATGAGACATGAAGCAGACAGCTTTTTTTGTTTTATAGCCACAGTTTGGGTATAATTTACTTCATTTGTCATCTTCTGTAATTATTTTTCCAATGCTACATCTACCGCAGAGACAATATGTGAATTTAAATAAGCTGTGAAAAGCTGTTCATGAGGGGAATAACAATTTAGACATGTGGAGGTAGTTAGTTGCATTCGTTTATTTTTAAATAGAAGTTTCTTCATCCTTCTTATTTTCATCCTTTATTATTAATATTGTTGTGGCTTTTCCCAAAACATTGCCATGGTGTATGCGAGTTCTGCAGATGGCCGTTACTTGGAGAGCAATTTCTTTCGATTAGCCTGAATTAGCTAAAATGGTTTAAAATAACAAGGAAGTAATTTAAGCTGCTAACCTGAGCTGAAAGCTAGATTGCCCTTCATCACATGCATTATAACTGAAATGAAGAACAAACCTTTTTTCCAGTGCAGGGAACTGTAAGTAAACTAACTGCTTGGTAATAAAATGTCCGTAGGACTTTAGTCTTAAGTGTTAACCCATACTGGTAATTTTCTGATGTGTTATTTGGTAATTTCCTACTCGGCTTGCATTACTACCTGGGTTACAGTTTTGTACTTTTGAATTCCCTGAAGCTTTTTGCTGTAAAACTTGGGAAGCAGCCTATATATGAGACCTTCTCATAACTGCTTTTAATTTTCTTTGTTCTGTCCTTTTGGTTGCAGGCTTGATGGCTTTTACACAGCAATAAATTTAGTAAATACAGTGCTTACATCAGGTATCCTGCTCCAGCATGAGCCTTCTAAAAGTCTATGAGGTGTCACACATCCCCTTGTCTGCAGGAGGCTAACAGCTCCACATCTGCCTTCAGAGTCACAGCTGGTGCCCCATTGTCCTCCACCAGATCTCCAGACCTGCAGGTCCCCAGCAGCAGCTGCAGAAGCCCAAGGTTTTGTGCAAGCCAGTGAGACCTTTCCTCTCTGGTTTCAACCTCCTTTTTCTCCTGCTAGTTTTGAAGGTCCTACTGTGCAGAGTTCTGTCTGGAGGACTGCAGTCCAGCTCAGTGCTCTTCTTGTTGCTGTACATAATCTAGCTGCTCCTTAAGATCTCGCAGCCCTGCTGCTGAGCCAGGTTGTTCTTACATCTCCTCCTTTCATTTTTCTTTGTTGGTTGTTCAAGTGCAGCAAGTCAACCGGCTGTGCCTTTATCTGTTCTACTGTGTAGTGACCTTTGTAACTGCACCAAGTGACCTTCATAACTGCACCAGATGACTTTTTCTTCACTTACTCATAAATCATTTCTTATTCTTTTATCAGATTCTTTCCCTTCTGCTTTTTTTTCCTAGCACAGTGCTTTATTTTACAGCTGTCAGCAGTTACTTGAAGTATACCAATGTCACTACCCCTGAAATCCTTCCAGTTAGTGAGATAATTGTTTCTTAACACTTGCTGATCTCTTCATCTCTCTCTCTCTCTCTCTCTGTATCTCCCCCATTTAACATCTCCAGTCTCTGGCTCTTTATTTAGGAGAAATGCAACAATTCTTGTATTAGCACTGGCCTACTGAATGTTTGTTTTGTATTTTAACTTTGCTGTTCTTGTCCTTCATGAAGGAGAGACGGTGGTTAGTAGAGACCAGCTTTGTGAATGCACTGGTAGTAGGAGAAAAGCATGTATCCATATCTATATTCCGTGCAGGTGTATATACTCTGTGCAGACTATAGCTGGGGTTCTCTCTCTCCACTCTCCTAGTCCTTTCCCACTGAGATTCGCAAAAGAAATATGTGATTTCTTCTTAAGTTGCTCTCTCTGTAAAGAATATTTTTCCAGTCTCACGACTAAGCTGCACTTCTGCTCACTTTCAGGCCCTTTGGGCAAACTCACTTTTCTGTGTTTCTTTCTTCACGTTTCCCTCCAAATCCTTGAGGTTGCACTGAAAGGAAAATAAGGATAACTTCTATATACCCTTCACTTAAGTTGATTTTCCTTTGCATTGCTTCCATCTCATGCTACATATTGGACGTTTTAAGTGTGTAACATACAATGCAGTTAAGATATAATAACGGTTTATTGAAACACACAGTAAAGCTCTGTATTCTGGGTGTACTCAATAAATTAGCATCTTGAAAAAGTACCAAAGAGCAATGCAGAGCTAATACTTATTTGGAGGCTTTCTTGGACAAAACTAACGCTAGCAATGATGATGAAAAGGTTTAAGTGTTACAGATTTGCTGGTGGCTAGATACAGAAATATGAGGACTCTTCCTAAAAGCTGGCAAGTCCCCTCCTAGTAAATATTATTATTAGAGAGAACTGTTCATTGTGTGGTATTTGGATTTAGTGGCGAGCAAAACAAAGCTGGAAAAAATATTTCTTAGTGCTCACAGAGATCTTGTAGTATGAGGAGCAATAGAGATAACGTGGGATTTATTAACACAGACCTTTCAGCAGTTCCGTTGTAAGAAGAGGCAATGAAGAACTTGCTAATGCAGAACGAAATTAACACAGAATCGATATTTGCCACTGCTGTCTTACAGAAAGAAAATGGGAAACACTTTCAAAATTCCTCCAGAGAGAAATAAATGAGGTGGGAGATTTAAAACAAACAACCAAACAAACTTGCTTATTACTGTGATTGGCAGCCCAAGATGCTCGTTCATCAGAAAGTATCTTAAATTGTCAGGAAAGGCCAAGCTGAGTAGAAGGGCAAGAGGGAGGGAAGGAAGGAGATGACGTTTGTGAAACTAACTAATGTGTAGCATGTGAAGTTATTTTCCTTTAGTTATGCAGATTTAGCATTCACTATTTGCACATATATTTTTTTCTGCATTTTTTGGCAGTCAGTTTTATAACTATATTGAGAAATTTAAGATGAGAGTCATAAGCCCATGCTATCTCTTCTGGATGGCAGTATGATTGACACTATCGATGGCCCCAGGTGGAGTAACAGCCCAGGAGACAGCAGTGGGTATGCCAGTCCTCTGGTGGTGTGCTGCCTGAGGATTACCCTGTTACCAGGTCATTCCCGTGACTGAAGATCTCATGTCAGTCCTTCATTTTTCCACGGTTAGCTTTCAGTCAGATCAGTCAGCCGATCCAAACACGGTCCTTGGCCACTTTTTGCTGGATGTAATGTAAGTGACATGGGAACATGTGCCTGGTGGTGGGAGAGAGCAGGACTGTCCCTTTTGATGATAACTTGCTGTTAAATCAAGCTTGTCTTGCATCTGTGTGGAAAAAAAGCATGGCAAAGAAGCATTTTTCCTGCCGCAACAAAAGCGTGGCCGTGGGGCTTTTCTTGGAGTTGGTGTTTTATCAGTTGCAAATGCAGTGGTGGTAACGCTCCTGTCTTCCTACGTCCCTTCTTCTCCTAAACTACCTGCATTTTAAGAGGTTCTTGGGTTTGCAATCATTTGTAGCTCATTCTTTTCCAATCTTATATCAATGTTGCTTTTTTTAGCATATGCAGCACATGCTTCCCAAGGTCCCAGCTGTGCCTCTGTGTGCTTCTAGACCGTTGATGTCAACAGGACTGTGAAAACCTACCAGAGGGTGAATTTTGGACCAGGAATGTTTTTTCCCCGGTCATGGGTTGAATGCTATTCCAACTTTTACTCTGGCAGCTACCATGAAAAGCATGTGTTTTGAACATCAGGCACTGCTGTTTGTTCCAGGATACAATAATTCCATTTTCAAATACAAAATGTACAAACATCCTGTCCACTTCTGTGTTGAATACTACTTCCAAAAAAAGTCTCTTCAGATAATACTAAAGGGGATATATCAAAGAGGAACCTTGTAAAAAAATTTCCCCCCCATCTAAAATAAACCTGCAAACAAAGCCCTGGATAAGATGTTGGTATTAATAATATTTTGCATCGCTTCCTTGTTGACAGAGGATCTGTAAACTTAGGGGGTTTTTATCTATTTATAAAGCATTTTCTGTTCCAGCAGTTTAAATACAATGGGTTTTATTTTGATTTATGAATGATAGTTAAGGTAGACTGACTAGCTGCTTTCTCTTCCTTCAGTTCTACATCTACCTGCTGCAGCTTGCACACCTGCAGTTGTTAAAGAATTAATTAAATTATGCTGCCCATAATTATTACACTATCCTCTGGAATGTGATACCTCCAGGAATGGGATGCTCTAAACACTTTATTTAGAAGCTATATGTAAATTACCCTCAAAATTGTGTTTTTATTTGTTTATTGTGTTCTGTGCAGGATGAGATTGTTTCCTTCATTTATTGAGGTTTAGGAATATGTCAGATATTTTGTTCTGTTCAGACCATTGCTCTGTAGCTGGCTGTAATCAATATTCCTTCAATTACAAGAGTGTTTTAATTATGGCCACTACATTTTTTTACCAGGAAACTTTTGTGCAAATGGTGACTATGATTTAAGTACACGTCCTTGATTTTGTCTTTCTGTGATCTGATTGAGCTCTTTAATTCCTCAGAATGAGGCACACCAGCAATAAAGCTCAAAGCAGGGTTTTGCACTGCAACATATAATGATGCCACATAGCCTTCAGGCGGGCCAAAATACTCTATTTTTAAATCCAAGATAATTCTTTGAAGTATTTATTCCAGTCAGAAAAGGCAGTGGGATCAGCAGAAAATATATTTTATTACTGCCAGGGGTACAAAGTTGAGACTTTCTTTTGGAGATACACAGCTACTGTGACTTTTGCAGAGATTTAGGCCTGAAAATGGGAGTTCTTTGATTTTTTCCGGTTACTTACCCATTCCTCAGAAAAATCACTTTTTAGTTTCTTCATTGGCGTGTGTGTTTGCTGCAAAGGAACAGGTCAATACTGCAAAGCAGCCACTGACTAAGGACGTGAAATTATTTCTGCGTATTAACACAGAATGCAGTTTTACAGATTTCTAGCTGTTATCCCATTTGTTTAGTTTCCACTGGCAGGTCTCATTGCGCCAGGAGAAACCTCTCTCAGTTTCCCATGATGCAGAAACTTCAGATGTAGAGCCAGAGCAGGGTTTGCCTACGCTGGGTTTCCCCTCTGTCACCTGTGATTGCAAGAGTTGATCAAGAGGTACTAAAAAATATGAGAGGGATCAACAAAGTTATGGAAATAATCGAGGGAAACCTTTTGCTTCCCTTCTTTATGGTTATAACATTTGGTATTTTATTGAAAATTTAAAATGCCAAATCTGACGTGTTTTTATGCTAGACACCTTTCATGAAAAGAAAAACAGTCACAGGACTGCTGGAGAGCCAAACGTTAAAGATGTGATTCACCCTGAATTCCCTGTCATATTTATACCTTGAATACTCAGATAAAGTTGCATGGAAATTATTTTATTAGGTCCCTTTTAAAGTTAAAGTAAGTGTTAGTCCTTTTAGAAAGAAACAATCTGCCTGTTATTTTGGCAATATTTGGTAAGAGAATAACAGAGCACAGATTTTTCTTGTAATTTACTTCATTACAAAAAGTACATGATGCTAAACCACTGAGGCATTATTTGAATGAATGAGTTTCTCATTTGGTTTTCAAGTGAAAGTCAGATTATTTCTTGGACACCTAACTATGAAAATATTTTAACAGCTTTTTTGCTTGACCCTGTATTTATATATTTTACTTCACATAATGCCTACGATCCATAGTACTGAGTAAGGCTAATAGATGCCACCAATAAAAAAGCACAGGAATCAGCAATGAAAAGCCAGAAAATACCTAGCAGGTCCATGGGCCCTCCTTGTGGACATGCCACACTGGAGTTTCCAAGGCTTTCAGGTCCCATTAGTGTCATACTTCGTTGGACTCCTTTTGGCAGGGTGAAGGAAGGGGAAGGCTGATGTGTGCAATTTCAGCATGGGTCGCAGCGCCCAGGAGAAGGCAGGGAATGTATCTGTACTGCTCCGCTCTCTCCGTAGTATCGTACCAGCCATTAACAAGACTGAGCTGGACAAGCAACTCTAGTAAGAGTGTAACTGAAGTTTCCATCTATATCCAGAGCTGTCACCCGTGCCCTCTAATGCACAGAGCTCTTTTGGGTGGCTGGACTTGGTTTCAGGATGTGTGAGAGTTGATTTCAGCTGATGATAGCTTATGCAAGTAGATTCTCTCCTCAACTTGTAGGTGACAATCCTCAGTTCACAGGACAGTTCTGGCAAGAAGGTGCCATCAGTGGCTGCAGAGGGAAACATTTCCAAACCACCTCACCGTGCCAGCGGGCCTCTATGTCTGCTCTGCTCTTGGGGTAGCAGACCCACTCAGAGAGCCTGGGAGATCAGGGTCACTGGCCTCGGGGGGGAGACAGGATATCATGACCACATGTTAGAGCTCAGGCCAGCATAGCGTACATACATTCGTTAGCACAGGTGGCGGCATCCTGTTGACGATGATGGAGCATCTGTTGGCACCATAGGAGAGAGGACACAAGGTGTCCTCTTGTTGAAGGCATCTGTCAAGCATGTACCAGCCTTTCCTTTCTGGTCATCCCCTACTGCCTCCCGAAGCTGGAGAAGTCTGACTTCAGCTTAACTGTGGTCTATATAACAGTAATGTCCATTTAGCCTATAGGCCATGATGCCTTTTCTCTTGCCCCTGAGGAGCTGAAGTTCTTCGGGGGACTGGCTGAAGTGTTCCTGCTTATAAACCTATTTTTTCAGTTAAGTCAGAACCTGGAATTCAGTCATGGGACTGTTTCTGAGTCCCACCAGTCTATCCCTTGTCTTGCATCTACCAGTAACAGCCTTTTCTATCAAGCACATCTTGCTGATGCATATAAGGTACCATCTGAAATGGTTTTAAGAAGTTTTAATACCACCCCAGTCAGATTACCTAAGTGTAGTACTTGAAGAGTGCACATAGTTTGGTTTTCAGATACAGCTGTGTTTTACTGTTCTGTTTATTCTGTGTGTGTTTAGTCTAATATCTAGCATATCGTATAGTCCTTGCCACAGAAAATCTATAAAATAGATTTTAATATTCAAAATGTCTCATTATGCAAAAAATATACAGTGGGAACACGAGGTTGAGTATACAGTGTCTATGCTATGTTGAAAAGCTGAGCCCATAAATTCTAAGTTGTTACAGAATTTAAGCAGTTTAAGGAGAATAAAACTAGATGCTTTAAGAAAGGATGTCAAATGACAAAGTTGGGGGAGGAGTAAAAGTGGGAAAGCTGTGCAAAGAGGCCAAGGGCAAAAGCATGGCAATGAGAAGTAAAAATAGCAGGATAAAGATCATACTGCTACCAAAAAATAGCCTGTAGTTCCTCATGTGTATGTGAAACTTGAATAGTGACCAAAATAACCTTCATGGAAGAGAAATCCAAGATATTTACTTACAAGCTCTCCAGAACACCTATGTGTGGATGTAGGTGATGAAGTAATCTTGTGAAATAGCTTTTTTCCCAGTGGAATAAAATCAAGCTAAATTCAATTTTGTTTATTACTTTAATTGCTGGGATTAAAGATTTCACTTTCTGATATTTTAATCTGCGGTTCTTTAAAAATATAATCTCTCATAAATTTATCTAATGAAAACATTCATTACATAATTTTGTATCTTAATTCATTCATCACCTTTGATTTCTACCTTATTTCCAAGCAGTAGAGTTTACTGCAAAACTTTGGAAAAACAGATTTTGTTAAAGCAGAATATTTTTTTAAGTGTCAGGAAATGTCAAGCATTTTATCATGATTACCTACAGTCATTGCTCTTGCAAATTTGATTTACCAGCTCACTAAAATGCTCTTTTTGAAAGTATTATATCTACATGTAAGGGAAAGGGAGTTTATGGACTTAGAAATTGAGATGAGTTCAGAAATAGCCCTGATTAAATTTTCTTGGGCTTTTTGCTTATATATTTTGTTCTAACTTTTTGTGGAGCCTCTTAGGTGGGAAATGAAATGTTTCCTTAAAGCAGCACTTTCGCCTACAAAAGCAACACGTGCATTCGGTTTAGCACATCAGATTAATTTCCTCTCAGATTCATGCATTTTCATTGTAGGATATTTTTGTTTTTATATATAAGTATCTAGTTCTTTAAGGTAAGGCTCATTCTCCGTATTTATTTTGCAGGGGATTTTCTCCTTTCTATAATGGGATGGATTAAAAATAGCCAAGATTCAATCAAAAGGCCAAGCAAGGCAAACTAATCTGGTTTTGAACTACTGAGCTGGCATATACACCGAGAGAGGGATTGGCACTTGGCTTTTTATGTTGCTTTGCAGCTGGCAAAGCTACCTTTAACTGCAGGTTTCTTTTTGAGTGAAGTCCAGCTTAGTGCTCTTATCAGTACTCATCCCAACCAAATAAGCTTTTCTCAGAAAACAGGGAATCGATAGACTCTAAGTTTATGTAGTGACTTAATACCTGTCAGGGCACTGGATAATGCCAGAACGTGGGGATTTGCCTGCAGAAAGCCTCCCAGAAGTTGGTGATGCTCTTAGCAGCAGCATTAACTTCTAATCTGTGATTTTCTTTCTCTTTGGGGAAACAGGGTGACGTTTTGTATGTAACTGTAGCCCGGCGCATCAGTCTTTGGATGCCCATCTCACTGAAAGGCATTGTAATGAATGAGTGTTGAGAAGTCAGGTGTGTCAATGTTTAGGCAATTGATGATGTTCTCCAATTTACGAAGTGCCTTGAGCACCTGTAACTTCTTTTAACTTCTTCATCAAAGCTATCTTTAAAGTTGTCTCTTAAAATTTATCTTGTCTGTAACAAGCTTTTTGGTGGTTGGGCTTCCCTTTTGTCTGCCCTTTTACTCCCTGCATATACTTTCTCCCAAAGTAATCTCATTATTCTTTAGCTGCAGCACTGTACCAGTATGTTGGCTCCAAAATTGGCTTTTCAGTCTTCTACATACTGTGTGTCTGCCAGGTTTTTTTCCCCCAAAATTTCCTGTTGGTATTTTATTTTTCTTTATTTAGATTAGTTTCTGTCACACCCACAACATTCCCAAATCCTGTTTTATCCTTTTTTTGCTCAGTGTTGGCACCATTTCTTTCAACCATACTCACGACACTGGGATTCTTTCAGATGTTGTTTTCTCATTCTCTGTTTGTGTCCCGACTTGGTCGCCAAGAAACAGCCCACTTTTTGGTGCAGAAAGCCTTGACTCCAGCAGTTTCCTGCTCTTAATTATTTTCTCACATTTTTGTCCTGATCTGTTGAGACGCTTCAAGTAGCATATTTTTCCGCTCTGCTCTTCCCTTTTGGTTTCACCACAGTTCGTCCTTTTAGTATGTACTTCTGCTCAAAATAGAGACTTTACAGTGGCATTGGCAGAGAAGCAGTATTGCAGCAGCATTTTGAAAGGCTGGAGATAAAGCTAGGTGGCAGCATGAAGGGTGATCCAGTACTTGAGATCATGCAGTGCCTGGAAGGAACGCATTACCTAGGGGGTTTAAAAGCAACTGCATCTTTAGATGATGTGCTGGAAGAATGGGGAAGGTTTAGACATGGTTTAGTTATCAAGTATAGTAAACAGAGTCAAGTCAGAGGTAACATCTTGGATACATCTTTCGAAGAATAATAGTGGGGTTCTCCTGGTCTCTGGGATAAAAGGATGAGAGGAGGACTTGCGGGAGAAGATTAAGAGCTATGCTTCCGCTGCTTTATCTTGCACCACTGTGTGAATATCCCCAAGTAAATGTTAAAGCTGTCTGACTTGGATTTTAGTTCAGAAAGCTCTGGAGAGTCAAGGTAGATTGGCAAGTCATCAGCATAAAGATTACAGCTGATTTGGTTTCTATGAGTGGGACCGGGCCGTGATCCTTGCCTTGGACAACCATTATGAAACTCTCATGGAAAATAACAGGTGGGACGGGAATAATTCTGTGAAAAAGATCCAGATCGAAAAATTAGCAGCAGGGGGGAAAAAAAAAAAAAAGAGAGCGGCATTAAAGCAGGCAAAATTTCAAAAAAGCAATACTGTCAGTGGTGGTAAAGTTACTGACAGGGATGTGGATGGAGTTGTCTAGAAACATGTTGGTAGAGAGCTCAACCCATGCGACCTTATCTGAGAGTCATCCCCAGCTATGCTGCTGATCTTCCTATTTTGTTCTGAGCTCTGTTTTCTCTGATGGCACCTGCATGTTTTGAAATTTTACCTTGAAATACATTTGCTTGTTCGTGCCTCTCAGCAAATCTGTTTCTGCTGTGCAATCTGTACAGAGTTTCTTCTGCCTCAAACTGTAGCAGACATGGTACAAGCTCAGATGTAGGGTCTAAGTACAAGGAACGTGTTGGTTTAATACAAGCATTCTGCAGAGGGGGAAAAGCTGTTTATTTTACAAGGACTTAGAAGTATATCGCAGCAAGGAAATGCACTGCAGGAGAGGTGGGATTTGTAAATCCTCGAGACAGCAGGCGGTATTCATTGCACGTTCAGTGCACAGTGCTGTATGTGGCTCTGGTAGCAGTCCAGACTCTATTAGTGGAGCCTGTTTGTGGTACATAGGTCCAGCTCAGTGTGCTTTAGGCTGTTACATCTTCCATCAGTTTTGTGGCATGGAAGAAACAACATGGCAGAGAACAGTGCTTGCACAGGTAGAATACAGGTAGTGAAGAGGGTGGAGAGGGAAACCCAGAGTTTCTGGGTGCCCTGAAGTTAGGGCACAGTACCAGGCTGAAAGACAGAGCATAGCATCTTACCAAAGAGACCAAGTGCCTAAGACTTTGGGAAAATAATAAATCAAAAACTGAGTGACAGCAAAAGAAAGATTTGCTACCAGCCCTTTTTTCTGAGAAAATTATCTTGATCTCACCAACTTCCAACTATATACCTCAGAGGCTGTCAGCTAACTGAATCAGAAAAACATGAGTAATTTATTCACAAGAGGCATGTATTTCAATGAATTTTTGAAAGCGAAGGCTGTAAGATAAGCTGCTTGTTAGCCATGTTAATCTGGTTCATAGGGAACAGCCATGTTATACTTTGCTGTTGCTTTTGATGAAAATCTGAGCAGTGTTATTCTCACAAGATGCATTGTGTGCTGGCGTGCTGAAAAGTGATGATCCAAGAGATGATCCATGTTCTCTGGAGTAAAGGATGCACAACTATTCCTGAGCTGATGACTGCAGGGTATACATAACACGCTCTGTAAGAATAACTCCATTGCAAATAAACCTGGAAGGAACTTTTCCATCAGCTGTGGCCCTGCACTCACCGAGGAGCCATGGGGTGATGGTTATGAGTTCAGGGTCTGACTTCTTAGCTCCTCTACCAGTGTGCTGTGCGACCTTGGTCAAAACACTTACCTTCTCTGAGTCTGAGATTTTCTTTCTGTGGATAGGACACACAAGGGTGGTGGTGGCTCATTTGTCTTCAGTGAAGGCATATGCATGTCAGATTTCAATAAACTTAATATGCCAGGCATGTAGAAAGCAGTCCTGCAGATGTACCCAAGTGGAAGGGTTTGGGTTCATGTGCCTGAGGTGATGGGTTAAAGCAGTGGTCCAGGTCCTGGGGCACTGCCAGCACTTGCCATTCTGCAAAACAGTGATCGCCCTGCAAAATGAAAGCACAGCCAGCCTTTATGATATGTTAGGTTTCTCTGAATTTCAGATCTGTTTTTCTTTAGAAGCGTTGGCTCAGGTTTGCTTAAATTTCTGTTTAAAGTCCTGGAAGTTAAAGGTTGAGTATTTTTGGGAACTTTCCAAAATATTAAGTTCTGTTGCATAAGTTGCTTCGCTACATACTCCTGATAAAAAGGTATGTGCTTTTTGTCGTCTCAAGGCTTGCCGTGAAATCTGAAAACTTCAGGCTGTGTCACTTTAATGTACAAACACGCTAAGCAATACAAAAGGCTTAAAATCAAAGCTATGCTGTTATCTCTTCAGACCAGGAGCTTTTTCAAGGAGGTTCTAATGCAGAAGCAGAATAACTTCCAGTTGCGTCTTTGAAGTTTTTTTTAGTGTGATATCATGGACATTTAATCCGTGCTGTGGCTGCTCTTAAAAACAGTAAGAAACTGCAAAGTGAAGCAGTAAGGAAGAGAAGCTGTTTGAACATTTAATCAGTCTCACTTGATAGAGCCTACTGGTTCTGTCCCAGTATGGAGTAAACCTGGTCATGGCTGTAACTTTAAGTCTGATGCTGCTGAAATGTCCCAGTTCAGGTGTAGTACAGTGTGATGATGTATAGAGATATAAAAACTTCTGAAGTGATAACTACAACATATTCTTTAGTGTTATCCTAAGACTCAGAGCATGCCTTTGTGGTTAGAGTCAATGGAGAGGCAGCATGTCGCCGGCAGAGGTCCCAGACTTGTAGCAGAGTGCTGCTTATTCACTTCTCTAAATCAGCGTATTGTGAAGTTACTTTTCTCCCCTTAGGAAAATGCATTCAAAGTTGCATTGAAATTGTTTTGCTCATGTTTTGGGGGGGGTGGGGGGAGTGTTGCCTGTGCGTGTTTGGTTCTCTAATTTTGTGTTTGGTCTTTTTGTTCCACAGTGGCATTAAACTCTTGCAGCTAATGCAGGGAAAGAGGTGTTTGCTGAAACACTGGGTCCTAATCCCAGCCACAGGGTTTCAGCAACAAGTCATCTGGCTGAATAATTTCCTTGCCCAGCCCCCCTTTCTCCATCTATTCAATGATGAAAATAGCCTGAAATCTACTTGACCTTCTGCCTTGTTAATAAGTGCTATTAACAACCCCTTGTACTAATGAGCTAGAGAAACAAAATTACTGTGTACTATCATATTTAATTAAACTGTGTTTCAGGAAGCTGTCATTTAAATGGTAACTTATATTTCCATGGCATTTATTTCATCTTTCCTTTTTCTAAGTTCATTCCCCCTTACTTACTCTTCTTTTAATTATTATCCTTTTGTTCTTTTTTCTTACATCTGTCTCTTTCCTCATTTTCCCTTCTTTTTTAATTTGGTGTAATTTGGCTGGTCAGGCACTTAAGCGATGTGAACAATACAGAAATACCTCCAAAGACAGATGCAATTATGCTTTTATTGCTGTCTCCATGAATGTGTGCAGGCAAACCATTGGAGCACGGCGGAGATCCAGGGTAGATAATGGGAACTGAGGGATGTGCAGGAAGGGCAGACACTCCTCAAAGAAAACAAGCAAACAAGTTGGCTCTCCATTTAAGGGTAAGATTGAAAAAGGAGGTGGAAAGCCCCAGAGGCTTCTCCTGAACTCTGTACCTCTTTGCTGGTGGTCCAACTGCCTTTGCAAATGCCGGGTGAGAAGGCACCAAGAGCGAGCCTGCTGCAAATAGCCTTGTTGCTCCGCTCTGCCGCCATTGTAGCATGCTGCACCTTCCACCGCGCCGCCCTGAGCAAGCCGTCGTGCCTCGCTCTGCACACTTTGCTTTTGAACCCAATGCAAACTTCTGTCTGTGTGCGGGTGCTGCTCATTTTGCAGGTGGGTTCTGTACATGCATCTACTGAGAGCGTTAGCTGGTCCCCACGTGCTTACAGGCATTTGGGCTCAATAAGCAAAGATTTGTTGATCACACAGGCAAGAGAAATTTTTTTTTTTTTATTCTTTAACTATGTACATTTTTAGAGGGAAGAAATAATAACATTCAGGCATTGGTGTTTATCCTAACTGGAGGCCTGATTTATGCCTCTCCTTCTCTCAAGGGTACTGCTCTTAGTGTTTATGTAGTGAAATGGCACTAGAAAATGAACATGCTTTGGAAACTATTTATGGATTCGAATTGGCTGCTTTTCTATTTAATGAAGTCCCTGTCTTTGAGTCTGTGCCATTTAATTAAGTGGTTTATATAATTACTCTCTGTCATCAGTTCTGTCCACTCTGGAAGGTTTGTGTTTTCTTACTGAAGAAGGTGTTTTGTTTAATGCTGATTTGTAAGTCCTTCAACTTGGGAGACAAAACACCATACAAAAATGCAGAATCCCAAAGTAAAGACACTTTCTGTAGCAGGGTGGACTGAGTTGGGGTGAGATGCTGCTAAGGTCATTCTTTTTCTCCTCAGTCACTGATGCACCAAAATTTTCTCTTATTCCCCCTCTTTTTAGGAAGAGGAGCTGCAATCCAATCTCTGTGTCAAT
The DNA here is from genome assembly GCF_000737465.1 of Haliaeetus leucocephalus. Classification (NCBI taxonomy): domain Eukaryota; kingdom Metazoa; phylum Chordata; class Aves; order Accipitriformes; family Accipitridae; genus Haliaeetus; species Haliaeetus leucocephalus. The sequence goes on along the minus strand of NW_010973450.1, from coordinate 3,133,144 downwards.
ACAGACAACATCTGTGTGCTCTTGGCAGAATACCTAGCCTGGCTCTTTCTTTGCTATAATCCTGGAGATATTTTGGGCTTATGAAAGGTCTGGCGTTCTTTATGTGTGGGTAGAACCTCTTCATGCCCTCAACGGCTGCTTTGTGTAACGTCATTCATAGCAGTGGAGTCCCTAAAGCATCTCGCTTCAGAGCCTTCTCTGCATCCTTACCTATTTCACCTGTTAATGCGCGTTGCTCATCGGAGGGAGTTCCCTTCTCAGCAGCAGTTACTTTGGTGGCAGAGTAGAGATTTCAGAGTAACCTGGTTCTCCATAAGAGTTTATGGGTGACATCTTCCTTCTGACTAACGGAGACCCCTGTGTAAAAGACACATCTTCAGTGTTTCTACTTGACCTTAGCTTTGGTAAATTGAGACAGATCCTTGCTTCTCTTGCTGTAACCTTTGGGGTTATTTTTAATTGTTTTCCTTTTTTGTTGTTTTCTTAAACCCTCAGATGTTTTCTTGATTCTCAAATTCCAGGTATAAGAACTAGACAGAGTTTTCCATTAACAATTCCATAACAACTTTACTACAATCGATCATTATTATTCCTCTATTTATACATCTTAGGATTCCGGTGGCCTTTTTAAACACTATGTCATACCCTAATCTTATGTTTCATCCACATGATCACAAAGTCTGACGGGCAAGAAAAATCTTTTTTCCTGGCAGACTGGTGTTGCAGTAGCACACACAGAGAGGAGACAAAAGTTCGCTCTATTCTTGAATGGTATTGGATTAATTTTACATAAACTGTGAATGTGGCACTTTCCTCGCTAGCTCCCAGCTCATTATTTGCAACATGGGTCAATACAGTGGCCTTTTCAAATCTGAAGCAAGGAGGCGACCTAAGCAAAAGAACCATAATTGCATTTAAACAGAGCTCATTGAATCTCAAAGTCGTTATCTTCACAAATTTTAATTTCCATATACATCGCTAAAGGAAAATGTCATCAGGCCCCCGCAGTAAATTGTTTAAAAGACTACACAACCACATTTTCCTCATTAACTGTTTGTGTGCAGGGTTCGTTCCAGCTTTTGAAGAGACAGCGGGGGACTCCGGTAAATACGGCTGGAACAAATCGCAGTTGTGTCATCTATTCATTAATCCCTCCAGCTTCTCAGAGCAAACGGCACAGCAGAACTGCTTGGATTAACCCTGAGGCTCTGCAGCTTCACATACTTTCTTTCTCACACTGAAGTGGTTTATCTTGATTCTTATCTCCTTCTCATCACAGCACTGGATGTAACATGGGGCTAATTATTAATGTGATTTCTTAATACAGAATTTTTATAAGGTCAATCATATGAGAAACAGAGAACTAAATGACAGCTTAAAATTTTTTTCCAGTGTTAGACTTATCCTGTTTAGTAAAAGCCTTATCAGGACAGGACTTGGCTGTTGGCCTCCAGGGGACAACATCTGGTCAAAGCTCCTGCTCCAGAACAGAAGTAGGTGACGTGCTGCCTGCTGCTGCAGTGTTTTGGGTGTACTGGGTCTCTAAGGTGGTGATGTGCAGGTGATTTATGACTGTGGAAGGCAAAGTAATAGTACTTTATATGTTGACACTCTGCAGTTATTTGAAGATTCCTGTCCATTTTCTACTTGCTAAGCTTTGAAGTTTTGAAATTGTACTGGAATAATTTACAGGAATATTTCTTCAGGAGCGCTGGACTCAGTATTGTGAAAAGGAGCAATGGGAGGCTTGCAAGTACCCTAGTTCTTGGGGGAAAATGCGCCCAGAGCAGCAGAGTGGGAACCAGTGCATGTCTGATACTGTGCTTCCCCTATTCTTTTAAGTCCATTAAAAAAACCCTTATACTTTACTTTTTAGAATGAACCATACCTGTCTTCCACACACAGTTATAAAATCGTAATGCAGAAGGGCAGAACATTTATTTACCTTGTGCCACAACCTAAATCCTGAGGAGTGACTCACAGGTCGGCGTCTGTGTACCTGCCTTTCTGCATGAGAGCCTGCAAATACAGAACAGCTCTGTATGAACCATCTGTACAAATTACTTCAGCTAAAAGTAATGGTCAGCAAGCCTCGGTCTACCAGTCCTGACCAGCATTCCTCTGAGCACACTTCACACCGTGCAATCAAACAGATGGTAGGTGGCAAAGGACACAAGCAATACTGGCACGTTTCTGTGCTGGGCATCGTAGGAGATGCAAGTTCCCAGCTGTATATAAGGTGTCTTGTGTGCTGGTCTCTTCATCTATCACCCGATAGCAATGCCTTGCTCTATCATGGAGACATCCCAATAAGTACGAGTGCCCTGCATGTGCAGTCCCCTGCTCTGCGTGACTGAGGTGGTATCAAGCTGAAGCTATTTAAGGAAGTGTTTGCCAAAACTGTGACTTTTACAGTGGGAAAAGTAATGTCTTGTTCCTTAACTTCATTCTCTAGATAAATTAAATTATTTGGACTATGGTTTTTTTGTTTTGGGTTTTGGTTTGGGTTTGGGTTTTTTTCAGAATAAGAATCTAAAATAGAATATAGGTTTCTGACTAGATGGTTGAGTTTTGGTAAAATTCTAAGCAGGTGAAAATAGTCTTTTTGGTCCCCTGCATAACAAACTAATTCTTAGAGTGTTTCAGCCGAGACTGACTCTAGTTCTTGTGATGATTTCTGCTTGACAGAAAGTGATGTCTCTAAATCAGGGGAGACCATTTAGACTAAAATACTCCACTATATTCACTCTTTCTTTGCTTGGAGGGAGAGAACAATGGCAAAGAAGGAAGAATGCTTCTTGCTGTTTAATTGAGTCTAGTAGGCTATAAATACATTTTTCCTTCAACTGAAGTAGCAGAATGAAAGGCTTCTGGTAAAACTGATTCTTCATAAACCATCCTGTATCCCACTGCTATTTGGAAAAGCATCTGCACAGAAACACCTGTAGAAGTCCCCTGGTAGTTTTAAGGTACTTTAATTGCTGATGAAGGCTTTCATTTCAGGACCTGCATTGATGCAAGGTTACAGTCACAAAGTTTTAAACATCGTTTTTTCAGGAGTTGTACAAAGTTGCATTTATTTTGCAAAACTGATTTTTTTCATCTTCTGTGTTTAACTTGATGAGCTCGGTAAAATACAAAATGCAGTATTTTTCTATATCAAAAAATGCTGGATGCCTAACTTGAAAAATGAGCAGTTCAATACTCTTGTCATGTTAGTTGTTCTTATGACATTTCAGCCCTCATTTTCAGTGTTATTTCTCTTTATCTCACTTCTGCTTTTTTTATGCCAGTATAAAAAAAAAAAAAAATCCCCCATTGCTTAGATTTGATTACAGTAATATAAGAAAATGTTTCAGTTCATCCTGGTTGGGTGAAATTTTTCTGGCAGGTCTTCAGCAAATGCAGTCCCTGCTGGTATAGCTGTATAGGCATTTATATTTAGTAATCACTTGCAACCATAAATTGTAATTTGGGACCTAGATTTTTCTGCACTGTTAACTGGTAGTGAAGAAGTATTTTAATGCATTTTTAAACCTTTTTTAACATTTCCTAATTTAACACTCAGTTCATCTATGTTAATAGTTACAACTAATTAGCATAAAATTTTGGTTAAATCTTGACTTTTTTTTTCCTGTAGTAATTCATTCAAACATATTTTGCTTTGTTCCATTAGCTAAATCTTGCCTTTTGGCCAATAGAGATATTAGTCTCATATGCCAAATAATAATGTCCTTTACATATGGCCATGTGGATACAGTAGTCCTAATTATTGTTTGTCTTTTGTGTCTGTGCTTGTGCATCTTCCAGAATTTATGAAATACATCACCTTTACAATAAGCTTCAGCTTCCTATTTGTTAAGAATAACAGGAGTGTTATAAAATAAGTGCTTTGTCTGTGGCTAATTTTCAGTTTATTTTATCCGCTAATCTCAATTCTTCTAAAAAGGGCATGAATAATAATTGGCTTCCTAGCACAATTAAGATTCAGAGTTTGTGTCTGTGCATATGCAATTTAAGTGCTAATGCATCTCCTTTTACTAGGGTAATAACTCCTCTTATTATTCTTAATATATTTACTAAACATTTTTGGGTGCATACATGCGGTTGTCTAAACAACCAAAATAAATATTCTGGGTAGAGTAGCCATCCCATTGAATTCTCTGGAAATATTTTTACAGAGTCACAGAGGGGCTGAGGTTGGAAGTGCCTCTGGAGACCATCCAGTCCAACTTCTGCTGGAGACAGGGCAGCTGGAGCAGGCTGCTCAAGAACATGTCCAGTTGGGCTTTGACTGTCTCCAAGGATGGAGACTCCACAGCTACTCCAGGCAACCTGCCTCAGTGTTTGACCACTCGCACCATAAAAATTTTTTTTTCATAGGTTTAAATGGAATTTACTGTATTTCAGTTTGTGCCCATTCACTGGGCACCACTGAGAGAAACCTGGTTCTATCATTTGTGTTTGTACACATGGATAAAATCACCCTGAGCCTTCTCTTCATTGGGCTGAACAGTCCCAGCTCTCTTAGCCTCTCCTTGCATGACAGATGCTTCAGTCCCTTAATCATCTTCATGTCCCTTCACTGGACTCACTCCAGTATGTCCCTGTCTCTGTTGTACTGGGGAGCCCAGCACTGGACCCAACACTCCAGATGCCTCTCACCAGTGCTGAGCAGAGGGGAAGGATCACCCCTCGACCTGCTGGCAACGCTCTACCTAATGCAGCCCATTGTGCTGTTGGCCCTCTTTGCTGCTAGGGCACATTGATGGCTCGTGGTCAGCTTGTTGTCCACCAGGACCCCCAGGTCCTTCTTCAACCAGCTTTCCAGCTGGTTAGCCCCCAGTGTGTACTGCTGCTTGGGGGTGTTCCTCCTCAGGGGCAGGACTTTGCAGTTCCCTTTGCTGAACTTCATGAGGTTCCTGTTAGCCCATTTCTCCAGCATGTCCAAGTCCCTCTAAGTGGCAGCGCATCCATCTGGTGTATCAAGTGCTCCTCCTAGTTTTGTATCATCTGCGAAGTTGCTGAGGGCGCGCTCTGTCCCATCATCCATGCTCATTAATGAGAATATACTTGATTTCGTTGTGAGTAGGATTCCACTTCATAGCTGTATTCAACTTCAGAGCTGTATGAATCAAAGCATTTGATTGTTTTTAGCAATAATAATAGTTCTCATAGCAGTTAGCCAAAACTTACAAGAACATGTGTTTTGACTTGATGTACGTGCTATTTTGAATACTTTAAAATCAATAAGGTATGTATTAAAGGGATTAAATTTGGGTTGTGTGGTAGACTTCAGGATAATTATATAGAGAAATTGTTGAGTGGGTATATTCATAAGGAGAGCCGTCCTGGCTCTTGCAGGGGTGTGACTTAATAATTTAATCAAAGATTGGAGAAGTGATAAATAATGACATTCAGTTAACAATCCAGAGAAGTTTGACTCATTTGTCAGGTAGATGCATGCAAGTAGCATGCATTCGAGTATAATCAACTCTAAGTGTGTATATATAATATTGCACAATGTAGGTCATAAAAGATTTTGGGGCTGCATGAACTGTACATGAGATCTCAAGGCAATGGTGAGCCAATAAGCATAATGCAAATGGTTAATAAAAGTAAGGAAGTGGTTTTCGTATTAGTAAGTCTTCCTCTGTGGTGTGTTGCCTTGCTGTGATGATTACCCCTAAAGACCAAAGCTGGAAAATAGGAGCATTCAAAGGAGAACCATATGGATGCTTGAAAAGATTAGAAAGGGTGCGAGATAATGTGACATGTAATAATGTGCCATTCAATGAGCTGCATCTATTGAGTTTATCAATGAGAAGATAATGGGGTGATTTGATCAATTTGCATGTATTTACATGATAAAGAGGAATGTAGGTGAGCAGACATTTTACTTGATTCAGTGGCTGAAAGTCATAGATAATAGCAGAATCAGATTGGAAATAATGTGAACATTTTCTGTGGTATGTGAATTTATCCTCTAACAGTAAAGATAATTAACTTTCAAGGGCTATGGAAGATTCTCTGTCTCTGAAACAGTCGCATATTTTTCAAAATGACTTATTCATTCAAACAATGAGATGGGGAAGTCCTGTGGTCCTGATTCAAGATGCCAGACAAGATAATCATAATTCTCCCCCTTGCCTTGATAAAATTAATCTTATGATTAGATGTCCAGATTCCAGAGCGCTCGTGTAGCTCTGCCACTTGCAGTGAAATCTCTGACAAATCAGTCTCTGTGCTTTGTTTCTTTCCCCATCTGTAGAATGAGTGACTGCTTGGCTATATCACATGGAGCATGTTTTTGTTAATTTTAATTAATCAATTAAAATTAGTTATTAAAAAATGACTTGTACAAGTATTTAACTAACCACTCCCTCATTGGAAGATGGAAAATAATTGTTTTCCATTTATTCTTACCTCTTCTGATCTGTGTCATAGATTAACGAGTACCATGCCAACATTTGCGTGTATGCTCACTGCAATGTCACACATTTCTATATGACTAATGTTGGAGGGAGTGGGAGGGAGAACAGAACATGTAATTTTTACATTACAAATTTTGTTGACTTACTTGCTTCTCATTCTAGGACATTTAAATAAGTCTATTTAAGAAGTGAGTGACAAGTACTATCTTAGGGAAGAAACTAAAATGCATAATTTAAAGCCATAAATGATCATCAGTTTTTATTTTTATCCTTTCTGTTTGGTGATACGGTTATTTGGATTGCTTGTAGCCATAAATCCACGTATAGACTGTGTCAAAGAAGATCAAGCTCTCCGTGCTCAAAGCATAAAGTCAGAGCAAAGCTCCACAACAGATGGCCTTTTCTTTCCATTTCATGGACACCAGTTCTCACTGGGCAATTCATTATTTTCTACAGTTGAAGCAGCTGTGGATTACTGTAATTATGGATTTAATATATCTCTGACAATCCAGTGTGAATACTAATTCGAACTTTATACATCTCCTTGGAATCAGGTTAATTTTCTCATGATTATATAGCTTCTGATTAACTAAAGATGTTTGTGAGGCTAATATTTTTCCTGCTATGGAAATAAATTGTGCATGGATTGCAAAATAAATAGTGGTGGGTTTGGTGTTCAGTCTTGTTGAAAGTCCTAGGAGAGGATTTCTGAGTTGCCCAAATGTTTTCAGGTATCATGCTTTTGCTAATAACTTTGTTTTAAGTTGTAAGTTTTGTTTTCTTAGGATACATATTCATCAATAGTAAATTATTTACTTGAATATTTATTTTGGAGAAAAAGGACACTTTTAAATAGAAATAATAGGCTAAGTGTACCAAAAGTTTGTATTACAGGAAAACTACTAATGGGTTTCTTTTGGCATGTTTGTTCTTTAAATAGTTCCTTGCTTTAGAGGGCAAAATGTTTGTCTTGGTGCCATTTGTAGATCTTGTCTTATCCTCTTGAGAGCAGATTATGTTTTGCTATCATATGTTTTCCTTTTGAATAACTATTCATAGCTTCATGTCCTTATTCCAAGAGGTTTGCCTCAGCAAAATCCCACTGACTTCAGTGGAGTTATTCATGGTTCATGCTGATGACGGGAAGGCATCCGATCCTAAATGCCAGGTGTGAGACATAAGAGTCAGCGCTGATGTACGTATATTTCTCTGAAATCAGTTGAAGTGGCACATGTGGGCCTGGAGGCAGAATTTTTGTATCTCCTTCAATCAACACCAGCCTTTCCTGCATTGCAGTGCGAATAGGTTGAAAAGGTGGTTCGTCTGCATTAAGTTTAGCTCTCAGGGAGGCAGGAACCCAAAGAATATTCTTTAACCGTTTCCTTCCTATAGTAAGCACCCAACAGAGCATCAGGATGCCATTTACAACTGATTTGTTTATACAGTAAAATGGGAACAAATACTCCATACGCTGCACCGTGTTTAAAAATGATATGGCTGGGCAGAGGGAGTGTGCTCATAAAGTTGTCCTAATTCACCCCTGGAAGCAGGGACATCTCTACCAGAATGAAGTGGGTCAGGGGGCAATTGACTTTCAGGTCTTTATTTAATCTGAGATGTGATTTCTTTAACCTACCAATCTGATTTTATATATATATATATATATATATGTATGTATGTGTGTGTGTGTAAATATATATATTTTTGTACTGTACTTTTTTTAAATAAACAGGAAAGCCTTATAGCATTGCTACAAAAAAATCACTGATGGACTCTCTGGAATACGTTTCTTGTCCACAAACTTATGATGCCATGGATTTTACCATCCTGTTAGGAGATATCTAATAAGTGCACTGTTCCTGGAATAATGATGTGTGTGTGTGGTGGTGTGTTTTAAAGACATGAGTCCAGAAGTCTGTATATAAAGGTATTTTTGCTAAGGAGTGCTAGTCTGAAATGTGGAATGTGAAATTCTGAATGGGATCATTATATATTTCAAAAAGCTCCTCTAGCTGAAATCTTTTCCGTGAGCATTGAAATGGTTGAGCTGTGAATGAAGGTTAGATGGTGGCAGTGACAGGCTTCCACACTCTGCGTCCGCTCCCCAGGAGCACCAAACAGACATGTTGGGTCCAGGGGGACTCTGGAGATGCATCTTAATCCTGGAAGATTCTCTGAAATGCTTAATCTGCGTGGGATTCAGTATCCTAATTTACATGGAAGGCTATTTCTCTGTGATCCCCTAAGGCTTAAGAGAATAGCATGAAAGATTTGTCTGTGCTGATGATGTGATCAGTGGTACTAAGACTTCTAAGCACAGGCATGTTTGCTGGAATGAGCCAGGGAGCATTTGCTCCCTAGACTGCAGTTGATAGGAACTGAATTAGCAGCTCTTCTTATGCCCTGAGAGAACCACTTTGCTCTCCGCGCTTTACAAATCTTGGTGCTTTGGTGTGTGTAGAAATCATTTGATCTTTTATCCCATTTTTTAGGCATCAAAGTTAAACTGACTAGTCTGTAATTCTGTTTCTCTCCCTTTATACTATTTTAAGCGTAGCCCTGACATTTGCCCTTTCCAAATAGAGTCTCGCCATCCTCTGTGAATTTTCAAAGACAGAGGTCATTAAAGAGATTGTTTCAGCCCATTACCAATGTATACCTGAATGAATTTCATCTGGCCCAGCCAGCTGGAAAATATCTAATCTTTATAAGCACTTTCTAACATGTTCTTTCCCTATTCTGTCTTGAGATTTTGGTTATTTGCCTCTGATATTAGCTGCCAGTTGAATGCAGCAAGGTAAAGATATTGAGTTCTCTAGCAGAAAAAGACATTAAATACTTCAGCTTTTATGGCAGCATCTGTCAATAGCTTTTCTACTCTGCTGAGCAGTAGAGCAACATCTTGCCTGGCTTTTTTCTTATTAAAAATGGACTTGTCAAACCTTTTCTTGCTACCTTTGCTAGCTCCAAGTAATTTTTTTCTTTTGCCTCCATTTGTTTCTCAGTGTTTGTTATTCTTTTATTGTCATGTGAAACCACAACATATATTCACATGGTATTCTGACTGTGTATATGTGTCCTTCTCGAGTTTGAGATCACTGAGCAGCTTGTGACTTAGCCAGGTTAATTCCTAGGTTGTTTCTGCATTGGGATAGTTTTCACTCACATCATTTCTCTAAGGAAATGTTTGCTCCCCATACCTTCTTTTCTCCTTTGAGTTGCAGCTCTTGGTCCTTCTGTACTGTCAAGCCTCAGAGACCTTTTAAGTGCCTTTCCTTTAAAGTCCTTGGTCTTTATTGTGTTGTTTTCTCCCTGAAGAATTAATCATCACCTTCATTAAAGTTGTCTTTTGCCTTCCCTATCTTAGGGGGCTTCTCAGTGCTGGAACATCCCATACCCAAACTGGTCTTTGCTGCTATCACCAGCACACTCCAAGTTTGCTGGACAACCTGTGCTCTGAAATATATTTCCTATAACATACCTGAGTAGTTGCAGTACTTCGTTACATCTTGTGCTTTAGTTGATTATTCCAGTTCCTGGTTAAAAAACCCCAACCCCTCTACTTAATTTTTCATTCAGTGTGTGGTGGACCTGCGCTACGGTAGTGCTCTCTGCTTCTCTTTTTTACGTGATGACTTTTGGCAGGTTTGTCTCCCTTTTACAGACGGGACCTAGAAGAGCAAATACTCTCTTGATGTGCAGGGCACTTCTTTATTTCCAAAGCCTCCTTTCTCAGTAACTTATATCATCTGTATTAACAATCTAGTCTTGTGAATTATTTACTGAGCCTCTCTTATTGCCCAATTATATTCTAGTTTTGATACTGTACTAATTTCCTTCCAGCTCGTTTTGAGTATTCTCCGCAGTTCTTATAGAGATGTCTAATAGGGTCCACAGATCAGTCCCACTTTACTCTTTGTTATGTTTCCTTCCCATGAGATTATCATGGCCAACACTGTTTTCCACAAGGTTTACACCCATGTTCATTTGTTGTACACACCTCAGGCTTTTATTTGTCAAACTCACTTGATCCTACTTAAAAAATTATTTCCCTGCGGTAAACCAGGAGGCGAGCAAAGTTGAAATTCCTCTTTTTCATAAGGTGAATTCTGTTCTTGCCCAGCAGTTCATGGTGTATCATCTCTGAAGAAGTAAACTTGTTGTAGTGACCCATCTGTCTTTGGAGGGGAGGGAAACATAAAAAGGAGAGGCAGCAAGATGCGATAGAGGAATCTTGATTGGTTTTTAAACCCTTTATTGGTGTACGTGCTATAACAGCACTACCACACTCTAAAATGGATCCTGTATTTTCCCATGCTCTCTGAATGTTTGCAGTAGCTGGGCAGGCAGAATGAATTGTCTCAAGAATATTAAGATCATAAATTTGTGGGTTTCCTCCTCTCCCTGTAAATCATGGGAATCAGTGCAGAGTGCGGGTCTGAGGCAATAAAGTCTCCATCTTCCATTTTTTAAATTGGAAATCTGTGTTTATAAATAATGGCCATTCCAGCTAATTAGATCCTTCAGTTGCCTTATGTGCCAGTGTTCTGATCTTCCCACAGCTCTTGTTTGCAGTGCTTGTTTTTCATGGGGTCGTGGAGATGCTTAACACTTGCTGTCTTAATTAACGCATTTTGTCATAGAGTACTGGGGTCGCTTCCTGCATGTTTACACTTATGCCCATGGAGGTGTATCTTCTCTGTGTACAAGTATTTGCGTGGAGAGACGCGCAGTTCGGGAGCCAGCCCTGAAGCTCTGCCGTCCTGCTCCTCCTACCCAACTCCACCACGGGGCGAAAAGCAAGCAGATTCCCAGGGCATCGCCACTTGGAGAGGGTTTTCCACTGACTGGTGTTTATCAGCCGATAACACAATTTAATGAGTCCTGCTTGAGTGTTTCCAGTGCCAGAAATATGCAAGGTCCCTGCATTTGCTTTGGTGAAAACCTGAATTTTAAAGGTCAGCTGGGTTGGTGAAGCCAGGCTGTGGGATGTGTTGAGCTGTAGCAGCCTGCAGAATGTGATGAGGATGAGCAAGGATGCAACTGTCCCTTGTGAGTGTGGTGGTTTTCCACACACCAAGTACTCTACCGTGTGTTGAAAGCCTTTCCAAAATTGCCCAATATAGCTGTGTAAGGAGACTGCTTTGCCAAGCCGCCACTTGACTTTTGAAGTAGGTTCATAAAGAAGCCTTTAATTAACCATTTTAGACCTTTACTTCCCCACGTACAAAGGAGCTCCCAGAAAGATAAACTTCAGAAAAGCAGAGCAAATTTTAGCAGGCGGTTAGCATAATTTATAAAAAGAAAATTTACTTTGGGTATATATATTTCTCATCAATTAAAAAATGTGGGCAAATCTGGTAGTTACAGAAGGATGCTGGCTGCATTTAAGGTTCAGGTTACTACACAGTGAGGGATTTCAGCAGTTCCTGATGCGATTTTTATGTAGGGGATTTTTTTTTAGTGAATAGAGAAACATGTGGGGGTTTTGTGAATAAGCTCTGCAAGTATATTTCATTGTATGTAGATATTTTAAAATTGATTCTATACATATGAAATACTATTTTTCCATGGTAGGATGAAATACCTTAAAGTCAATTATAGGTATTAAAGTCAATCCTTTATTTAATTTGGAGAAGAGTGCTTCAGACTGAAAACAGATTCACAGGGGATGCTGCAGTTTCAGTTTTATAAAAGAAATGGATAAATTCCTGCCAGAAAATAGGAGGCTATCGTGACCGAGAGAGGTGACAGTTCAGCAGTGTGCATTTATTTCTGTTATGTTGTTGTTTTGAAGCAGTGATCTGTGGGAAGGTGCCTGCATGAGCAGGACCACCGTTTCTTTGCATTTCTCTCTGCTGCAGTGCCTAGGGCTCCAAGCTGCTTTCTTGTAGGGGTGGTGATGAGGAAGACTGACCAGCAGATATTGTACAATTAGTTGTACGCCTATAACTAATAGCTGCTCCTGGAAAACACCTGACCTCAGCCATGTTTGTAATTCCTTCCTGCAGGAGTTAGAGGGACCATACAGAGGAAAAGAGGATAAAGCTATTTTGAAGCCTCAAAGTAGTGAAATGAGTTTTTCCCCCTAACTTCCGCCTGTGACACAAATACATATATTAATGAAAATAGATTTCGTGAGAGCGGGGGAACCCCAGTGCTGGCTGGAGGATAAGCGGCTGAGCTGCCGGCAGGCTGGCCGGAGTGGTGGGATGCTCTGCCAGCGGGCTGCCCGTGAGCAGCATCCCGCAAAGGGGTCTCTGGGCTGCGGTCTGCGCCGAAATCGGTAAGGGATACACACAGGGGAAGTTTGTGATCTACTCAGATGTTGAATACTGTGGTCTGTGCAATGAGAATTGAGGTAAGATGGAAGAGCGTGGAAATGGTGGAAGTCTTTCTTTTTAAAATGTTGTTTAATTTTTATTCACCCGGTACAGTTAGCTTCTTGGTTTCTTTAATACCAAGCACATGCATAAACACATGCACTCACACCCTTACACTTTTTCTTTTTTAATGTTCCAGGTACTGGAGTGACTTTTTAAAACCTAGATAAAATTACTTTTGTACTGAATAAAATATAGTACTATCCATCTCATTGGTGCAGTGCAGCTAGGGGTGTAATTACTCAGATGTGGCTGATCACCTTTCTTGCTAGAAAAGGAGAGGAGTTTGTATTGGTTTCATCATTGCTTTACAGTTTAAATTTTTAATGACATCTAGATATAATGTGAAAGGCAGTGGACTAAGCAAGAGTGTTGGGTTTTGCTTCTCACTGTGGGGGAAAAATTCCCACCTGTGAGATCACACTTGAGATCGGTGTAATCCTCGGCCTCGATGCCTATGGAAAGACTTGACAATTGGGCTGCATGTGGCTCGCGATGGCTGTCCGTCACGCCAACCACAGCTGATGGTCTCAATGGTTTTCCCATCTGCTTGTACCCATCTGTCTCTTGATTTTTACTTGAGCTGTAAGATCTTCGGGACAGCATGGGTATTTTTCCTTATGTATTTATAGCGAGTAGTATGCAAATATTCACTCAGCTGCACAAGATGTATTTCAGAAAATGAGTATGTATAAATTCTTGTTTTGTTTTCTGGTCTTCAGAATTGCTGCCTTAGGGAGAGCACAAAAATAGCCCCCTGCAGAGTAAAACCTCTTCTCAAAGGAAACATTAAACACAAATGCCTGAACTTGGACTAAAATAATTAGTATACAGCGTATCTTTTGGCCTTCCCTTGGAAGAAAACCACTATTAAAATGTAACATTAAATATGCTGTACTCATGTGGAGAGTTTGTTTCGTTTTCCTAGAATAATTTCATTCGTCTCACATGGCTTAGCTTGCAGAAAAATTGAACACAACTCCAATGATATTTTAAGGTTGCAATTTAATCAGCAATTGACTTTGGAAAACTAAATATAAACCCAGGAAGAGCCTGTTGCTGAGTAGAGGTAACTTCTGGTCAGTTCCAGGCCTGAAATAATACAACCTTGTTATCATTTTTTTTTCCTTTGGTCTTGAGGTTGGCAGGAAAGCTGGAGCACTGGGCAGCAGCCTTTGCTACATCTTCCTTTTCCAGTTACATTTGTATCAGAGATGGAAAGCAAAAAAACCCCAAAACAGCCCAAAACCATGCCAGAAAAAGGGACTTTCTAGTCCCTCTTAAGTGGGAGTGTAATACTTGCAAGAGAGGGATGCCAATGCTTAAAAAGCAGAAAGCTGGTTTGTGTTTGGGTCTCACCAAGGTGTCTGAGCCCAAACCCCGAGGGAGAGACCTGTTCCAGTGGTGGCAGGGATCCTGGCAGCACCAACACCTCTCCAGAGGCAGATGCTCTTATTAGTTACTACCATGCACTTTTTTACACAAGGCTCCATAACATTGGTACAACCATGCCACCTTGTGTTAATTTCTGTTTTCTTATGGCCTTGAGCAGTCAGAGAAAAAAATTTTAAAGAATTTTCCATGTGTGGATGTGCATGTATATGTATGTATGTATGTCATTTTTTAATGCTGTTAACATTCACTTCTATCTCCCTATCTGAGCCTGGTTCGATATCAATAGCAGGTGAAGTGATTCCACTCTGTCACTTTGTACTTTAAAATTTAGAATAAGGATGACATATTTCGTAGTTATATTTTCAGAATATGTTAACAATGAAGAAGTTGAGCTGTTGTGGTATGTATGTGTCTAGTCCAGCATGGGTAACTCTTTCTGGACTGCCATAAACTCCCTGCCGAAGAGTGGTTATGCTTCAGCTCGGGAATTTCGTTCATTATATCCCCAACGATCTGGAATTTTTGGGTGGGCAGGGGTCATTTTGGCAGATAAATGACCTGTGGATTTTGCACCATGGAGTTAGTAGCATTAAGAGTGTTTTATTGTGAGGAGTTACATTTGAGAAAGCTTTAAATTTAAAAGAAAAAAAAATTTGCTATGGGTAGGCATAAAGCTTTTCAAAAGAAAATGTATTAATTAAACCTTTGCCTCTTTTCTACATAGTCGGCAGCAGAATATGTGAAGTCCCGTCTGCCTGAAGTCCTAAAACAACATCTTCAAGACTATGAGAAAGACAAGGAGAACAGTGTGCTGTCTTACCAAACCATCCTGGAACAGCAGATTTTATCAATTGATCGAGAAATGCTGGAAAAATTGACTGTATCCTATGATGAAGCAGGTATATTTGTGTTTCTTTCTAAGTTACATTTTACTGAAAAGAAATTGCTCACTTTCAGTCTTTCTCCTGAATACTAGTGCTTGTACCAGCAAATTGAACTTTGTCCTCAAAGGTGTAAGGTGACTCAGTAAAATATTTCTTTCTCCTAAAATCAAGTTGAGACAGAAGATTTTCCACTTCAGTGATTGAATACTAACTAGCTGAAAGGACAGTTATTTTTCTAACAACTCTTTGTCTTTTGTAATGCACTGATGTTGATTGTCTCTGCAAGTGGTGCGACCTGATTTCTGCTGTTTTCTCCTTTACTGCTAACTTATTTCAGGGGCTCACTTAGCTGAGAGTGTACTGGACAGTCACAGAGTCTGATTTTTAAATGTGACATGATGCATGCTGATGGCCAAAACCAGATAATTTGTAGAGTGTTGGAGGCATTTTAACAGTGCAGTTACAGAGGTTTTCAGTTTTGATATTTACGTCTTAATAATTTGGAGATTTTCTTACTTATAGCTAATACTTTTTACTAGCATTTTGGTTTAAAGTAGTTAGAAATGTCTTCCAGCTTTTAGAACCATCACAGAGTTGTGCTGATGCATGGTCGTCTTTACCGTTACAGAGAAAAAAAGAGATGCTCTTGATGTTTTTCACAGATCTTCCAAAATTAGCCACCAATATATGCTACATGCCTATCCCCTGAATCTTACCAAGTTTCTTGGTGTTTAAATAAATTGAAATTAACTATGCAACCTTGTAAAGAAAGAATCAAACAAAAAGAACAGTTCATTATTTTACTGCTGAATTAGTATTCACGGCAACAAGTGGACTGGCAGTGCGTACGGAGGTCTGTACGGACAAGCCACGTGTTTCCACGCCAGGTGTGTGCATGCCTGGCTCACTGCACTCCCCTCAGTAGCACATCTCTCAGCATCCTTTGTTTCTTAGCTCTCTCTGAAAGATGCTGCTCTCTGTTTCTCCACTTTAACCACTTGTGGCTGAGAGCTGCAACACTCATCTCCTTTGATCCGCAGCCCTACCAACCAGCCTCGGGCAGCCTTGTAGTATAAAAGAGAGTTTATACTTAGCATGTCCCCATTTGGGGGTTTTTCTTGATCCCTAGTGGCACTTTCTTGTCTGTTATTCCCCTGACTGTACCTGGCACTGTGGTGCCCTTGGGGAACCGTGCTGAGCTCAGCTCCACGTTTTCCTTCCAGCTGTTTTAGGCAGAAGCCTCAAACTCATAACTGGGTTTTTCATCCTGTTTGGATTGTGTTTGCCAGACACCAGCCCAAGCGGATGACTCTTTTGTTTGGTTAGGTGGCACCCTGCTAAAATTACCATCATCTGAGTTTCTCATCACTAGTCCAGCTCTGGAAAACCAAGCACTGACAAGCTGGTGTTATTTTGTCCTATTACTTTGTACTCATGCTGCAGTGCCCTGAAGTACTTAAAATGCTCAAACTACTTAGCAACTTTGTTCAGACTCCTACTCAGACTCCCACTCACTAGCAATATGATTCTCTTAAGATCCTTTGATCTCGAAGGCGCTCGAGCAACTTAAAATGCCATTTGCAGACTGCACGTTCTGGGTACTTGCAGGGCTGTGACCTTTAGTAAATTCAAGTAATTACAATGCTCTATTACTATATCAATTATATTCACGCGCTCACCCAATAAATAAGCCTGATTCTCTTAAACTGCTTTGATCTTGAATGCTCTCGAGCCCTGTACGGTGCCATTTGCAGACTACACGTCATGTACTTAAGGAGCTCGGAGTCATATGAGTTCTTGAAGGACAGCAGAGTTAAGATGAGGGCACAGGATATTTGTTTAATCACATATGGCCTGTTTTTAATGATGCATAAAAAACAAGCTTTGAAAGTTGTTGCTTTCTGTTGCTTCTGTTTATCTTTTTTAATGCAGAATTTACCAGTCCAATGAATCATGTAAATCTTTTTCCCTGGTCTGGTCACTTCATCTCTCCAGTCATTTTGATTGATAAAAGTTTGTTAGGAAGGAAAAAATGCAGTGGAGGAAATTACTGACTCCTGTCAGAAGAAAAAGCAAGCATTTTCCTTTATTGAAAACTGCATGTTTGTACAGAGAAAATAAAAGATTAGAACTGCTCGAAACACACATTTGGGGATTTATATCATGCAATAAAACAATCATGTGGAAATGAGAAGCTACATAAATAACTAGTTTAGGGGAGTCCCAGCATATACACACATTCAGAACAGAGAGCGCAGCTCACTGTAAATAAGCCAAAATTTCAGCTTCCCAATCAGGTAGAGACACCTCTAGAGATTAAAACATGGAAATGGAGCCCACTCATCATTCTAATCATGTCACTTGTTTACTACAAAAGCAGAAATGCTGCTACCTGCTCTTGAACTAAGATCTGATTGTGAGCAAAGCACAGAAAATGGGCAGTTAAATATAATTGCAGCAGCTGTTCGTGATCCCGAGCGCTCCAGCTATTCAGTGCTCGAGCAGTTGTGTTGGTGACATTTTTCTTCTTATTAGTGTTTTTCCATATCGAAGTCAGTTCAATGAGAAGATCAAGCTGCTGGTGATACACACAAAATGAAGAAAGCTATCTTTAAAAATCAGAATTATGAAAATAAAAATGATTGTGATGTAAGGGGAAAATACAACTTTGTCTGGCAGGGGACTACATGAGACATCAACAAAACCCATCCCAGAGAGCACTGTCAAGGGTTTAATCATGAGCAGCTGGAGTTCTGCTACATGTCAGCCAGGGAAACTAGAAAGTCAAATGTTTAAGGTACATGTTACAAGGGGTCAGCAGCCGATTGTAACAGGGTGCTGCATGTAGGGGAGCACTTCTACAGCAAGGGAACAGACTTTTCCATCCAGGAAACCTTTCCCATCCCTCCTGGAAGGGCCATTTTCCAAGGGTTCGCAGTCTTCACCCCCAGCTAACTCCCTTCACCCCAGGGCTGTCTCCCAAAGTGGGTAGAATTCAGCTGCATCCATTTGCCAGAATAAAATAGAACTGCACTAAAATGGCTTGGGCTTCTGGTACAATTTTGCATGTTAATTTGGCCTTTCTAGCAGCATGCAATATTAATAACGTGCAGCTTCAATGGACTTGAAATCCTAATGCCTCTTTTTGTAAATCTTTCCCTTTAGGAAATCAGTATATCAGAGCTACCAAATAAAATTAGTTCATCTAAAAATAGTCAAATGTTGACAAGATTTTTAGTGAAGTTTGACTAAGGAAGCTTTATAAAATGAAAGCAGGCCAAAAGTGACAGATGGGTACAAATCCTCTCATAATCTTTAAATCCCTTAGTTTAAAAAGTGGCATTCTTGACTAGCTAAGGCTGGGTTAATTTTGTGCAAGAATTTTTTTTCTGCTGAAGCTTCTTGGCTGTTAATCCTATTCCTTCGATTTATAGCATCTCTAAACATCTGGGGTGGTCAGTGACTACTCTGTACAAATGCAAGTTTAGGATATTTAAAGGCACTTTGCATTTAACTTTGGTGTGCCAGGTAGCTAAGGCCTGCTAGGAGATTGTGGTGGTGTTTTTGTACTGTAGTCAATAGGTTTTTCTTTAATAGATGGCCCCTCTCCCCCAGAGTCCTGGAGAAAGTTATTTTTATTATAGTGCAACAAAAAAGATTAGTTTCATTTTTCCCTGCCATGAAGCAGTCATGGAAAATGCTGATATTTAGGCACTATATCCAGAGCCAGATGTCAGCCAAAACATGTTTTCTTAGCTAATATTTGCCAGGACACCCCATGTTTCCTGGAGCCCCCTGCAAAGAAAGTGGGTGGCTGCTCCTTCCCATGTCCTCCTGGGGGGACCAAAAGCTCATGCTTGGCCAGACCCTGCACACCTCTCCCTGCAGATGCACTTTGCGTTAGATTTCATTTGAAAACCTTTAGATTCAGTTGACGTGCACCATTGCTTGAGATGGTCGCTGCCAGTACCATAGTGCTTCTTAAAATGAGTTTTTATGCTAGCAGTCCATGTCCCAGATTGCCTAAATACTCTGATTTTAGCAACAAAATTTATTTTCTGCTGAGATAAAATGTGGCCATTAGCACTACAACACCTTGCACTTTGTCTCTGGATGAGATAGGGATTTGTACTCTGCCTGCCCCGACCATGCCCAGGCGCTGTGCTCTCCCTGGGAATCACACGGTCTTTCAAAGCAGGTGATGCATCGTCCTCCACTTCTCACTCCCGGCATGATTTAGTATATAATGAATGGATAAGGAATTAAATCAACTCCTTATATTCAGCCTGTATTTCTGTGCTTCGCAGAAGACTGGGTCTGGTTTCTCTAGTAGCTGCAGCTGTGAAAACCGGCTTCAAGCATAAATCCAAGGCTCAGACCTTCATTCCAACTTCAGGACTGCAACCCGGTGTAGATCCAGTCCCATGAACATTTGCCATTGCGGGCAAAAGTTATAGACAAGCAAAAATATTCGAAATTAAACTTCAGCCCAAGAGGTTGGCAAATCCATCTGCTTCACACAAACGTCCGTGCTAGTGTGGTTGCACTGGGAAAAGGTTAACTTTAATCATCGAGGGGCTGATGATGCCCCTTTTTCAATTACAGTGCTCCCTTTCTAGCAGTGCAGGCAGGTGTTTTCCCCCAGAGAAAGTGACTACAAAGGGAAAATGATAAAATTAAAGCAGTAAAATTGCACCAGAAATATATCCTATAATTTGGGATAATAAATACTCTGCTGGGGAAAAAATCTTTTTCCCACTGCAAAGAGCTTTACCGAGTAAAGTCGTCATTATGCTACATCACAGTGAAGATAAAGTGAGTTATCTTTGCTGTGATGTTTATCCCAAGGTGGTTCGTGCTCAGCAGTAACCTATTAAAAATGCAGAAGGAAATCTGTTGGGTTTGTTATGTCCGTCTTTAAAATAATAATAATAATAAAAAAGTCTTATAATGCACATTCATGCTTGGACCATGCTTTTGGTATGTGTTTGGTCCTTTTCACAGAGGGCTTGGTCTTTGGGGAAATATGGGAACACACTTTCAATATTGGTGACTCATCAGGTTTTTAAATCCTTGTCCTGACAAGGAGTCTCGGGAATATTTGTCTTCCAGTCTCAGCTACAGCCATTGCCAGTAAGGCAAAGTACGGGCTTGCTCTGCTGACAGCACTGGGTAGAGCAGACATCTGTAATCTCACAATTATACAGTGATAATGGTCCTGCAAGAACATGTATTACTGCCAAAAATGAAATGTCCTGAGCCTAAAAAATGGTTGAAAAGCTTTATGTAAGTTTTTAGGAGGGATTTAAAGAGCAGGAAGGAAAGTCATACACTAAATATGATAAAAACAACAGTTGCAAAGGCAATGGGTTGTACAGAATATGCAAGAACAAAAAGGAGAGAGCTGTAAGGAAGAGGAGAGCCAGAAGCTGCCTTTTTCTGAAGAAAAAGCATGTACAGGCAAAGGCTGGTGATAGTAGATGATGTGTTTCTTTATCTCAAGAGGTGTTACTGGGTAGGATTTCTGTGTGCTGTGGTGAGCACCACTTGACAGGGGTGTAGCAATCCGGTACATTTATTTTCCAATGTGTTGCAAACACGTCCACATGGCAGATGTGTAACTAACAGCTCTTGAATGTGTTAGGAAACATTTATTGCTGTGCCAGAGGCTTTCTTCTGACAAGGAGAAAACCAGAGTAGCCTGCAGGCCACCGCAGGTGGCTGCTTTCTCTGCAGCTCATATTCGATTTTTAAATGATTTTTGGGTATTTGATCTCAAGAAGATGCCCTAAAACAACTGCCTTCTCTGGATCTTTGGTTGCTGCAGTGAGAACTCAACATTGTACTTTTTCCAGATAATACAGTAGAAGTTTTACTCTTTATAGCCAGATGATTACTGCCGAATTTATTTCATCTCTGCCTTACACTCCACGCTTGCTTTGGCTTATTTAATTTCTTTTACATGTTAAAGATACAGCTTAAACTTGGTCACCGTGAACCAGTGCTCTGTTTTTCTGCAAAGGACCAGCACCTACAGCAGAAATCATAGGGCAGTCACTGAGGGTAGAGTTGGTCTCTTTTACCTTTTGATATCTGCATTGTAGACATCAAATTCTGGGCAACTTCTCTAGAGCTCCTCAGTAGTCGTTGGAAAGAAAACAGCATTTCTAGTGTGATTCATGCATTTATTTTAAGCATCTGCTTTAGTATGTGAAGAGTCATATCCTAAACGTGCCCTCTCTTTTCCGTTGGCTGTGAATTAGCATTTGCTCACGGGTAAAATACAGGCAGGCAGCTCTAGTTAGGAGCTGAACGCCAGCCTAAGTGTCTCTGTAGGTGTACACATAAAACCATTTAAATTATGTTTCAGGGTGTAGCTTCAATGCAAACCGTGCAACTCTCTAATTTCCTACATTGTGGTCTTCCAGCTTTCTAGAATATCGGCAATGTTTGTAAACAACAGACATGTTTAAGCCAGCCCAAGCATGTTACATTCTTTTGCTCCATTAAAATAAATTTTATTATTCAAATAATTATAACCTTTCAGCAGAAGCTCAGAGCAGAAACAGCACTTTGACAGGTGCCTACTTCCCTGTGAAATATTCTTCACTTCCTCATCAATTTTTGGAGTACGTATTTAGCTATTTAAATTTGTCAGCTAGCAGTCAATTTTTCAGAACCGACATAAACTCCAACTATACTTGGTTCGAAGTATTTGGTAAATATGTTTAAATATTTGGTAAAACCAAAAGAATATATTTTTGTATATTTGGTGAAACCTCTGTGCAGTGTAGGTGCAATGCTGACTCTATAGGGCTACATCAGTAAGTTAGGGATTTTTTTTTATTAATCAAGTGAAGCATTCTGTTCTCACTCAGGCATATGTAACTATTTTCAGTCTTACTGTATAAATGCCATGTACTCTTCACATTGGTATTTATACATTTGTAGCAATTAAAAAAAAAAAATTACAAATTCTACTATTACCAAAGTCCTGCAGAAAGAGAAGAAACCAACACAGCCCTGCAGAGTGCTGAGATTCAGAAGTGTAAGAGAAAGTGGGTTTTAAACTATTTAACGGATTTAATACTAATTATTACTAACTGACCATTTCCTTTCTGTGTACTTATCAATTAAGTCTGGAATGCATCTTAAATGCATAAACTTATTTTTAGTTGATTACTTAATTCAGTCATAACTTGTGGTAGAGTTGGTTCTGGTTTGTTGCCCAGTGGAGGGTTGGTTTGATGTCTCCTGCATTCAGGAAAGGTTGCTCCTCCAATCTTTTAAAGGTTTTTTTCCAGGACGCTGCATTGTCACTGACTGATTGCCATCTTCCCTGTTTGTATCTTTGGCCTAATGAAAGACTTAAAAAGTGTGTAAGCTCTGGAGAATGAAAACCACTATTTGAGGTTCATTTTGCATAAGTTTTTGTTAGATTTCATTTGAAAACCTGTATATTCAGTTGATGTGCAACGTTGCTTGAGATGGTTGCTGTCAGTACCGTAGTGTTCTTCCTCAATTTCAGATATGTGTTGCATGAGTAGACAGATGTAAGCATGGATTTATCTCTTTTTTTCTTATTTATTAAAAAGATATCAGACAGAGATAGCATTTGAAGACACAGCTTGCTGCAGATTCAGTGTAGGCAGAGAGAATATCTGTTCCAGGTCTCTGGAAGAAAGCCATCCATCTCGGCGGAGGTTTGTCACCTGCTGATGGGTGCAGAGACAAATGCCTGAAGGGTCTTGTGAGTAGCAGTGAAGGCAGCAAAGTTTGTTCTGCCTACAAACCTGACAGACCATTCGGAGATCCTTAGCAAATTTTCCTGCATCATTACCCAGACAACATAAACAGTATTGCTGTAGCAGGGTGGAGCGGCACAAAATCATCACCAGCTACACTTTTGCAAAACCCTTCATTACACTCGCGGTTGCTAGATTTTGGTATTGAAGTGAATATCTTCAGTCTCGCTGCTCCTTGTTTTGCCATATCATGTATGAAAAGCTAATGTTTGTGTTCTTTTGAAAACATTTTAACAGGAAAATCATTGAGAAGAAAATACATTGTAATAACATCAAGAACATCCAGATGCACAGGGATTTATGATCTAAGGGCCCTGCTGTGTTTCTGGAGATTGCTTGCGCTCTTGCACACACCTTTGTGTCATCTGTCCTTGCGCTCTCCCCATTTGCAGCAGCGTTCAGGTCGTGCTAAGCCCTGCTTTGCATGCACAACTGCATTGCACGCTACAATCAATCACTGTTAGCCTTTTCCATTATTTCCCAGTGTTTGAATTATACATGGGGAGATGTAGGAGGAAAAAGGAGCAGGAACAAAAGGAGGCTTTCTGTTCTCAAGCGGAGCTTTATTTAAAACCCTATCCATAATCTGTAACAACCCATTAAGGTAAAGAAGTTGGTCATAAACAAGCAAAAACTGGTTCTTCCTCATGCCTTAATACCTTTCTAACAGTGGCAGTGGCCAAGTTTCAGCAATATTGGTGCTTTTTGCTCCCTTCGTGTGCATCTTTTCCAGGCAGTTCTGGGATTATGGGCTGCAGCTGTTGTCTGCCAGTGGATTGGGCATATCTTTTTAAAGCCATTCACCTGGGCTCCAGCTGCCAGTCAGATTTGCTGATCTCATACAAAAGTTCCCCCCAAACTGTGCTGTTTTCACTCAGCTGCGTGCCAGGAGGATGATTTCTGAGGTGACAGCTCTGCCCCAAAAAAATGGATGTTCAGCAGATGGGAGGTTTTGCATTTGCAAATGGGCAAAGTAGGTTTGATACAGAGAACTGGATGATACAGCTGGAGAATATAGAAGGAAAAAAGTATGGTCCGAGGTGACTTTTGGCCAGGCATTGGAAGATGATTAGCCCCTGAGTTTGATTAACCTGAAAAGGGGCAAAGTCACCAGCTTGATTTAAGCTCCTGCCCTTGCTCAGGCCAGCCAGCCTGTATTTACAGCTCAGTAAACTCTGTATCAGCGAATTCTATGTGTTGAATAGCGGAGGGGTTGGGGACAGAATGAGGATCTTGAATTAAATCACAAACCTCCTTAACTGTGTGTAATTCTAGTGCGTTATTGCTCCCCACCCCTTTTTCCCTCTTTGTCTCACTCCCACTCTTCTGCCAGCACGGGAAATACAAAGTAAGATCACAATACCTTCAGACGGGGTGCATGTTTGTAATTCGGTGATGCACCTTGGGCACCGAATAAATAATTCTTAAATACCGCCTCGCTGTACAGCTCTGTCTGTATACTAATAAGTTCCTTCTTTGTTCAGGAGTTAAGGCGAGTGATCCATCATGCAAGTGCCTCGGGGCCAGCTGGAGAGCGGAGTGGTCCTCCATGAAATTAGCTGCAACCTGATAGACGGTCCTGCTGCCGATGGGTGTTAGTGCTTCGTAAAACCCGACCCCAGGAGCCGAGGGATAATGCAGTCTTAGTAAAAACCATTCGTTGGATACAATTGCCAGCCATAAGGCGGATTTTTGAGCAGCCTGGTTAAGGCTGAGTGATGCCGCGATGTGCACAGCATGTATAAGCTAGCTGTTAGTTACACTGTTTCTGAAGGATTTGCTGATTGTAGGTCTTGAGTTCAGTTTAGTGCCTACCCGCTGACACCTTATTTATTAGCTGCTGCTTTAAGTCTGGTATTTATGGCTCAGGCACCTCAGGAAAGTGCAGGTCAATTCCTGGGCTTCAAATGAAATTTTGCAGCCTTGATCCTTTAGGCAGGACTGGGATAAAGCCAGAGACGTCACAGGACTCCGCACAAATTGGATACTTTTAATTATTTTGGTGGGGTTTTTTTTCCAAGTGGGATTTTCATTTTGCTGCTACTTTTCCATGTGATTACAGGTCTCGTTACAGTTGAATGTCGCTAATAAAAGCCTGTTGAGCATCTAGCATAACATTTTCTAACTAGATAAGGTCAGTCATGCTCTTATACAGCCTTGTGGGGCAGCATTTGGAGCAGCAGAATTGCTGACCTTATTGCTGACACTTAAAATCACCAAGCACTGGCTGTCCCTGTATGGCCACCAGCAAACTTCTGCTTGGCTTAAAATGTGGGGTGGATCCTGAAGCAGGTCGGTACAAAACTGACTCCCTCAAAGCCAGTTAGTGTCATAAATGTAACATCTTTAGTATCTTTGGCACTGTAATTGTGGAGGGTTTATTTGTCTGAAATTGCTAAGAGGATGGAATCCCTTTTTTTCGTGTGTGTGATCAGTTCTTCAGATGGTGTTTTACACTGATATTTGATATATTTCCATAATGGGAAATGCAAAGCTGTAGAAGATTTCTAATGGATCCATAGAAGATCTGTCTTACAGATCACAAACTTTGGGACAAATCTTAACAAAGCAGGCTACACATATCTCACTGTAAAACTTTTAGTAGGTTTTATTTGTTTTTAAACTTTTATCCATCTCTTTCTTAGAGAAGTTAAGGTATTGTTATTTTGAGGGAATACCCTTATCTTTCCCAATGGAAAACTTACAGCTTCTTTCTGAACACCATAGGTTCACATGAGCAGCTTTTGTCAACAGAGGCTGGTATTTTGCAGGGGTTGGAAGAGTTGTGATACCCTCCGGCTCCTCTTCTGCTGGCCGTTTGACCCGATAGAAATCCCACCACTTTGTTCCAGGATTGGATACCTCCAATTCAAAGGAGGTGAATTATACAAAATTGCTCCTAAATTTTTGTTCTGCTGTAGAGGTCTAGAAATGGAAGAAAACATGTTCAACAACAGATCGGGGAAAAAAATATAATTGGGTGTAATTCCTACTTGAAAGCAATAAGTTTTGTTTCTGTTTATACAACCTGTGCTTTTCAGCAAGGGAATGGTGCGTGCTCGCTGTCGTTTCAGCGCAGTAAATGAGCTGGGGGCTGCACTTCGTCTGCTATGCCTGATATCTCTAAACCTCACGCTAAGCTACTCTTCACTCTTGTTGCTTGGCTTACGTAGCAGCTGGCTTGAGCTATTGTAGGAATATGGTTTGAAATAGCGGTAGCAGGATGCCTATCTGTATATACACTATATTGCATGAACTTCTACAGTCATTTGTGTTTCCAGTGCTTCAGGAGCTCTTACAATCAGAAGAATTCAGACTTTGCAGCTTGTGTACAAATGCTAGTGTTGCACTGACCACACAGATGGTGTTTCTGCCCGTGGATGTTGAAGGCTCGCAGGGAAGTGTCAGCAAGAGATTTCTTTTGCTCTCATGTACAGACCTTAGCATAGGCATTTTTTCTTGTTGTATTGCTGCAAGGCTGCACGGGAGGTTTAACTGCTGCAGAATGCCCAAGCCGGTCTGCAAAGGAGATTGCACATGTGGTTTTCTGCACTTTAATTAGCCTGGTGACATACAGAAATTTCTAACCAGAAAAAAATAAACAGTTTTCAACATATTTCTACTTCTAGCATATTAAATGGCTGAGTGGGATGTTCAGGTGAAACTAAATATGGGAGTAATGCAAAGAAATAGACTTTTGAACTGAAATGGAGATTCCCTTTGTATTAAGATTGTTTTTCATAAGGACAAGAAATTAATCACGCGGTGCTAGGATAGCACAAAGGTGGGCGCACTCCCTGTTTCCTCAGCAGTGTTGATGAAGCAATGTCAGAGCAGTCTGCAAGATGGAGAGGCTGCCCAAAAGGGTTTCCGTTTTTCAGTAATTAACTTTTGTTACCTGATGCACAAAACTTCCTTCCAGCTCTTGTTTTCCTGCCTGGAAGACGCTTTTAGGTATTTTTTACATAGCTTCATTTACATGAATCTGTTAGTCTGTAAGTATATCCCAAATATGATTAATGATGAACAGGATTGAGTTATATACACATACTCATTGATTAGACAGGGAAATAGGATCGATGTTTCAAATATAAAATCTTAAAATAGTACTGCATACAGCCAGGTAGGAATAGTTTCGTGATGGAAATCAAACTACAATCTTAGAAAGATTTGAAGTGATTTCTATGTATTTCTAAGAACCTGATGTTTCTCTGAATCTATTTTAAAAGAGGGAGTTCTTTTAAATTTAGGGGAAAAAATTATGTTGAGATGATTAACAAGAATTATGAGATCTTAAATTTTCAGAATTTTTTTTTTTTAGGTTTGTGCTTTACAGAATTGGCTTTTGCAGAAGAATTTTGTTAACTGAAACAAGGGGCAGGTGCCACTCATTTGTAGGAAATGCCAGTACTGAGGGGATTCAAGGATGAATGCCTGTATGATGTGTAGGCTGTTCAGTCCCATGTACCTTGCAAGACATTTGAGGGAAAGGAGGTGGGTACTTCAAAAAGGCATGGGTATTTTTCAAAGGTATTGTGAGCAATCAGCAGCTCATTTCATTCACAGGTGGTTAGCCCAGTAATTTGTTGAAATTGTGTAGTATTTTGGAGATTATAGTAGCATTTCCTCTAACCTGCATAGCTTCTGCTAAAAGAAATCATATAGCTATTTAAACATTTCAATAACCTATAAAGGAGTAAGGGACGAAGAAGTGCTAATGAGCACGATTAGCTTGGCCTTTCACAAAATCTTTGACAAAGGCCTAATGTCATTAGAGAAGCCCAAAACACATGTGAGAAATGGTGTCTTGAATTAGAAACCAGCCAAGGAGGACGCACGCAGATCGTTGTGATCCAGCAAAACGTCCGCCCCCGCTAAAGATTTTACAGTGATCCCACCCCAATTACAGGTTGTTGGGATCATGTTTTTTCAGTTTGGAGAACTGTTGTTTTCAGTACCTGATTTGTCCCTCCTTTTCTGCACGGACACAGTGGTTTGGGGAGCATCAGAACAAGGAAAGGGCTTCAGCCTTTGCAATTCCCACAGTTCCTTTCACTGCCGTAGCATGAATGAAACGTGAAGGTCTGCTGTTTGGTTTTATCATTGCTTATCTTATAGATAAGCAGTGGGTAATTAGATTTATTTTTATGGCTTTAGATTAGAAGTGGTGGGTCATTTGGAGGGCGCACGGAGGCGGCGTTTCATGATCTTGATGGTCTCCCACCACTTCTTATCCATATTCCTGGCAACTGGGAAGCAAGAGACTCCCTTACCCTCCCTCATATACTTACTTATGGTGTTTTTCTCAGTCTTGCCTATTCCACAGGCGATAATCAAAGTTTTATTTGCATTGCCTGAGGGGTATGTGCAGAGCATGTAAAATAGAAATTCAGAAGACACATGTCTGGTCTCAACGGGAGGAGCTGAGGCAGATGGGCACAGAGGACAGCTATATTAATGATAAAAACATCACGTATCTGCCCTGAAAACTGCTGGGGTCTTATTGTTTAGGATTTAAAGTCCCTGTAAGGCAAATGGAAATGCATGGTCTATAAATGAGAAAGGAGCTTCATGCAGTGTGAGTTGCTAGTGGAGAGTAAATTTAAATCTATATTTTTGTTTATCCCGCTTTTTGCACTGTTCTGAGTAATTCTGTTTCCTTCTGGAGATTATTGAAGCTCAAAAATACTAGTTCTTACTTAATTATTGTGTGAATTCAAGCTTGAGCACTGTCAAAAAAAGATGGGAAGGGGCTTTTTGAGTTGGTGTTTGTTTGGTTTTTAATCAGTCCAGCCAAGTAAGTACCGCATTTCTTGACCTGCAGTCGCTCTGAATCCATTTCTGCTCAAAGGGTATGGTAGACCTCTACTCTCCAGCAGTCAGGCATCACAGGAGTGCTAATGTACACCATTAGTTTGCGAAAGGGGATCCAGACTTACCAAAAAGTGGTTGTGTGGGTTGATTTAACATACCTCCCATCTGACCTGGAGTCACTGATAAGGCAGGACTGGTCTGAGCTGTTATTCCATTGTCAGTTCAATACCTGGGTAAGGGAGCCGGCTGCTTCAAACCTGCTGCTATTTTCAAAGATACTGTCAGTGCAGGGCTCATGTTGTTTACATAGAAATTTTCCACAGCTCTATGTTTGACCCTACGAAACGCAGACTGCGAAAGCTGTGTCCATCCGAACATGGTGCAGGTCCAGGTACTCAGGATATTCCCTTTCTAATTAGGGTTACTGGGGATCTTCTTCCCCACAGCTTCACAGTGGTCCCAGCTGGTGCAGCCCACCTCCTCCTTCTGCAGACCATCTCAGAGGTGAGATCAGACTAATTTCCTATTGCACAGGCTTCTGTTGAATACAGATGAGCTGTCACAAGCCCCACCTGTGTGGGAATTAATGTAGCTGTTAGCCCTCTGAGGTTTAATGTTTTTAGGCCAAACGCTAAGAGGACAGTGTTGGTCTCTCCGAAGATCATAGTGATGGTCTCTGTTTCTGAGGTCAACCCATCCAAAACGGGCTGCGGGAGATGGTCAGTGCTGGGATAAATATCTGCAAAGAAAACCGGCTGACCTTTTAGTTGAGAGAAGAGACCCCCCTGGGACGGAGAAGTGG
Organism: Haliaeetus leucocephalus; assembly: GCF_000737465.1. Classification (NCBI taxonomy): domain Eukaryota; kingdom Metazoa; phylum Chordata; class Aves; order Accipitriformes; family Accipitridae; genus Haliaeetus; species Haliaeetus leucocephalus. The sequence continues at coordinate 3,103,627 of NW_010973450.1, read as the reverse complement.
GCGCAGAGGTCTGTATGGAAATGTTGGCCATGTGTGCGTTCACAGATGGGACTATGCAGGAGCAAGCCTATGGAGGGACGGGGGGCTGGTCAGAGACTGGACTTGAGAGAGGAAAGGGATGAAGGGGTCTTCAGAGATGCTTGTGATTAGAGAAGCAAAGGGGAAAACTAGGAGAGAGGTGTTTCTAGAAGCATTGAGCTGGCAGTGCTGGAGGCAGTAAGAGGGATGAGAGAAGCTCACTGCGCTGCGGCTGGAAAACACCGTTATGATCTCGGCAGAAGCAGTTTCAATGGCAAGCCATCGCCAAGAGGCTGCGTTGGAGGAGGCATAGCATGGAGCTGAAGGGAAAGAAAACCTCAGGCACTGACTGCAAACAGCATCTTCAGTGAGCTTACAGGTGAGACAGGAAAGCAGTGGTAGCTGTAAAAATCAAGGGTAATGATGTTTTTTTAGAGTGGCATTATGAAGATGTGCTGCAAAAGAAAAGAGCCAGAGAAGCATAGGGATGAGGCAATAATGAATTAAAAAATGTTAAAATCAAGTTATTAGAGTAGGAAGACAGGTAGATGGGAGGCAGCACATGAGCAACCTCGGCATGTGTTGTGCAAATGGGGAAGCAATGGTCAAAATGTAGGAGGGGGTAGTCTTATTTTTCAGTTTTGTCTGAGAAAGAGACTGTGTGCAAAGAGCCATGGAAAAAGGTGGTGGAAGACTGGGAAAAGCAGTGAGAAGGCATGTGTGGGAGGGACAGTTGTTCAGGAGGAAGAGCTTTGGCCAGGGACTTCTGCCATTTAAGAGCCTGAGGTAGGGACAGGGTGGAGGTGTGATTTCTTATGAACGAGGGATTGGCAAAAGTTCAGGGTCAACGAGAGCGATGAGGGGGAAGAGAAGGGGAAGAGGTTACATGTGCTGATGGCTTGAAAGCTGTGGGGCATGACAGACTTGGAGAACTTCGCAAAGAGGGAGAAAAGAAGTGACGTGGTGAGCACCTGGTGAGATTAACTGCACTTTTGCTAATGGATTAGGATGAAATGAGGGCACTGGAGGAATTTCAACCCACTTGGGCCATCTGGAGCCCAAGAGCTCTGGTCCTCATCCTGAGCTGCCCCACCAGCGGGGATTTGGAGCCAGGCATCAGCAGGATTTTTTGATGCTGCAGATCTCCAGTGGCTGCAGGGTGAGCTGGATCATGCCTGGGCTCCCTAATGCCTTTTAAAGGTCTTGTTTGCGCTCTGGTGACTTTTCCTTCTTTCGATAAAGTGGTTATCTAAAAACCGGTAGAGCTGGTGCAGCCTTGACTTTTACAAGGTGCCTTGTCTGATACTAAAATACAACACCAATAATCTTACCTGGCTTAAAAAAAAACCCCAACAAACAAAAAAAACCCTATCTCTACAGCCAGTATAGTACAGGTTTTAAATTTTCTGGTGATTTTCTTTGTAAACTGCTCAGCAGGGTATTATTCAGGCAGCTGCATCAAGGGACCAATATAACATGTGTTCTCAATTTTGGACCCTTTATGTTGGGAATTTTCCGTTGTGCAATTGCATTAAATCTGAGGCGGCTGACAAGAGCACGATGTTTTCTAACTCTACACAAGGTTAAATGACTGAAATAAAAATAGATGGAAAAGAAAACAAAGTAAAATAAGTTTGCTTTTTCATGTAATGGCAGGCAGTAGCGTGAGGTCAGGGACTTAACAATAGCCCAGCCATCAGTCAGGGACCGTGAAACACCTGATCCTTCCTAAATCACTTTGGAAGTTATCCTCTGTTTCAGATGCTCATTCTCTTTCATTCACACAGATCATATAACCAAGAAGACCATGTTCAAAGTTATCATTTTTATATAAATTGTGGTAATAATGACTCTATTTGTGAAGCATTTTACTTTCCAAACGCCTGGGCTGTAGGATGTTATTTGCAATATTTTCCTTACTAGGAAATGCATGATTTTTACAACTGCCTGTAGGAAAAATACACGCTGGGCTGGTGTCACGGGAAGGGGGGAAGGCAATCTGCAGAGCAGTAGGGTGGTCTTGCACACAGGAGAGTCGATGAATTTACAAATGCAAATGTCAGGCCAAGATGGCAGCTACAGGTAAAGCTGGAGCTCTGATCTTCAGAAAGAAGCATCAGTTGGGTGGTAGATCACGGAGGTTTGCAGCCTCATGTGCAGCTTGTGGGTCTCTGTCCTGCAGCACTCCAGGATCATTCTGGAGTTGTTTTTGGCTCTGTGTTCCTGTCCAACAGGGCTTTCACTTTTGCCCCTGTTTTACATTTCACAGGTTTTGTTTTCGACCCAAACTGCAAAGGCAGCTGTTCTTTTTTTCTCTGAAGTTTAGACAAAATGTCAGACCAGCTTCAGCAGGTACCAGCCCTCTAGTCTCTTGCAGATTGTCAGCACAGTGCTGCTTGAATGTTTGTTAAGGAAAGTTTCATAAACAAAAGCAAGGGCAAGTGCCATTTGTTATTATAATTTTCTTATTGAAGCAGAGCTTTATGCATTTGCAGAGTTAATAGCTTTTGTTCAGGTAGAGAATGAGGTGACCTCAAATGCTAAATCCCATTTTGTTCTGCTTAAATGACCAGCTGCACCCCACTACAGTAGTTTACGCCCTCGTTATTATTTTGTTGTCTTTGTGTTTTGGATACTGGTATTTTAACTATGAGGTCCTCTGGCGTTAGAGCAGGTCTCTTCACCAGGGTGCTAAGGCTGGACACCTGCATCCAAACAGGGCAGACATCCAGCCGGCAGGTGCCCTTTTCAGCACAACCTTCTTCACACCCTTTGGTGCAATCTTGTTTAGCCTTCAGAGATGGTGTTTCTTGAGCAGGCAGCTCATTTTGCTGGGTTCCTCGGGTGATCCTGGTAGACGCGTTCCTCTGCATGTCCTGTGGTTAGGTGAGCCGTTAAGTTGTGTGGTTAGCAGGGGTTTTTAGCAACAAATGGGAAACTATATCCATTTAGGTCTGCAATGTGTCAGTCAGTTGCAAAAAATAATATATATATATGCGCCTGTCTTGTGAAAAAAATAGCTCAAGTTTAGAGCTGTGCAAGACAGGGCATTAAGTTAAAAATAAATCTTCAGAACATAGTGCATCTAAACACAAATTGTTTATTACTGGCTATTTTATTTATACCAGTTATGGGATATTCAACCACTGACATGGGAACAGCAAAACATAGTTTTTAATTCTGGGTTTGGACAGGAACGCAACAAGCAGCAGCTATGAGAATTTAGCTTTAAGACCACAGAACATAGACTTAAACCCTAATATAGCTCCCCAGGAGCAAAACCAGAGGTCAGGATGCTGCTGATGGTAGGCAGTGGTAGAATGCCCCGTTGCCGGCATTTCCATTAAAACTGCATCTTTGTCCGATTATAACGTACAAGCGGAGACACATTACTTTATATCACCGCTGTTGGTTGAGTTTCATCACTGGGGCCCTTCATCAGGCGTGCTGGCCCCAAGTGCTTCCTCCGGAGCACCCCAGCTGTGGATGCACCTTTTTTTTAAATGAATAATCAGATGTAAATTGGTAACAGAGGTGAAAACTCAACCATGTGCTTCTCTGGTTTACCTAAAAGGAAAAGAAAGCAGCCATTAACTTAATTTTCTTTACTGTTGAAAGATACCAGAGTAGCTTTTGTAAGAACTTCAGCAGCACTGGGCAATCTAAACTGAGTGCCAAGCATGTTCCCTTTTAATGTTTGTTAGTGTCTATCTAAAAACTTACTTGCCATCTTTTGATTCTAAAGCATGAATGAAATTGAAACATCTGGTCAAAAGCCTGTGCAAGGAATATTTGTAATAGCTGGAGTTTTTATGGGTACAGCTTGCACTAGTTCGAAGGGCAAAATATAGAAAAGGCATGGTCTTAACAGGATCTGCTTTGCTCAATATTCATTCCACTCTGCATCAATTAAATGAGGAAAATAAAACCCATAATGTTTGCACTTGAAAAACAGCCAATTTTTCCAATATTTTCCTGTCACTTTAGCCAACAAATACTATGCCTGTTGGATACAGTGGTCAATGACTAATTACATTTTCTGTGTATTTAAAGGTTAAAGTAATTAAAAATGTCAAGCCTTTTCCTCTTTTAAATAAAAAAATAAAAAAAAAACAACCTCAGTTCTTGAGGGAATGAGGGGAGAGTGCTCTGTTTTACCCATGCATGGTCCAGTGCAGTAGTTGCAGTTCACAGAACTGCAAGTGGGCTCTGAGACTAATTTGTATTTTTCTGTTATTACTTTCCTCGGCCATTAGGAAAAAACAGCTATCAGACAGAGACTGCAATACACTCCTCCTACTTCAACCCCTCTCTGCCATTATTAATAGGGAGAACATTTTCCTGCTAATCATGTTTTTACACACACACACGCATATCCCCATGTATTTGTTTTGCTTCCCATTCCCTTCTATTTTTCCAGGTACAACTTGTTTGATTGCACTGTTGTCAGATAAAGAACTCACAGTGGCCAACGTTGGTGATTCGCGAGGAGTCTTGTGTGACAAGGATGGGAATGCTATCCCCTTGTCACACGATCACAAGCCCTACCAACTGAAAGAGAGGAAGAGGATTAAAAGAGCTGGTGAGTGGTAATGTTTTTGCTTTGGATTGAAGGTTCAACTTTTTTCTTCTCTACTCTGTCAATAATATAGACTTTTCCCCTGAGAGAGACTGAAAAGTACTAGACTGAGGCATCAGCAGATAAAATCTTCCATTATTAATACAGCACTTTTCAGTGGGATGTCATTGTGCAGACAGAGAAATGGAAGCAGATTGACCTACCCCTTAATGAGCCACTGTCCGAGTAAGAGCAGCAGCCTTCATCTTCAACAGCCAGTTGATCGTCCCAGCCAGTTCCCCTGTGATCTCTGCGGGGAGCAAATTAATAAACAGGAGCAGCAGCGTTACAGGCTTCGTCACACCAAACCGTATCAGGAGCCTTTATGTGAGAGGCTGGGTGAGGTTTAATTCCTAAAATAAGCAGAGCATGAATCTAATTCATCAAAGCTATTTTTTGTTCCCATATAGTGACTGCTAATGAGCACAAACGTGTAAATTGTAGCAGGAATATAGGGAAAGAATATAAGAAACAGCAACCTTTCTGCAATAAATCTTTCTAGCTTTCATCACTTGTCAGTTTAGTGACCTCCTGGGCTAGAAGTTACATTTGGATCATCAAGTTTAATAGCCAATCCTCCATTAATTTGTCAAAGTCTCTTTTGAACCCGTTTCTGGTTTGGGTCCCACAGCAGCCTGCAGTAGCAAATTATTTGACGAAGAAAAAAAGTTCTTCTCGTTTGTGTTAAACCTACCAATGAGCATTGCCTCCAGAGATGCAGTGTCTGTCTGCCTCCACGTCTTCATCTGCAAAGTGGAAATAACAAGTTTTTCCCTGAATATAAAACATTTTTAAAACGTACGGTTTATCAATACACTCACACCAGCATAAATGTTTGTACATGTGCAATGTGCACTTTCCTCTCAGTTTGCTTTTATCGCTGAGGAGGCATAAGAGCAGTGGGGATCCTTCCTGCTGCTAGACAGACTGCTGAGGTCACGTACGTTCCCTAAAGGGGAAGAAAAAGTATACAGATCCTAAGAAGAAGGAAGAGGAAAATCTTGGTCTCACTTTGCTTCAACTCTATACTTGGGGGATGTATTTTAATAAAATTTGGAGATTTGTCTGTAAAATTGCTTCCCTCTTAGCCAAGTCCAGGGCCTCTATGCAATTGTTCACTTAGAGAAGGCCTTCACTTAGGAGAAGAAAATAATTTCTTTCATTTGTATAGAAGTGAGTCTTTATAACTCAACAACGTGCAAAATTAACCTGGATTTTTGCAGGAATTTCCAACTTTGGAAGAAATTACTTTAATGGACAGGTAAACATTGTAACTATCTGCAGCTAAACAAGAAATACTCTATCTAGCCTAGTGACTTAATGAATTCTCTTCTCTGTCACCTATTGCCCCATTGTATTATCACAATTCATAGGGCCTCATAGTGCTGTTAAAAACATACAGTCCAGTTTATACTACTTTTACATTTTGGAACATCCCTTTGTTGCATACAGAAAGTGTAAAATTGAAGCAAAGTGCCCAAACTGAATTATCAAGCCTGCATTGCTACTGTGACAAAAGTACCTGACTTTTTTCCACATTCTAGATACTTTCTTGTCTTGTAGAACTGAAGAAAGTGACAATCATTATCTTCCATTTCAGTTTTCCAGCTTTACATTGCACCATCAAGCTGCGCTGTCCAGTGCCTTGTAGGTAGTTACAAAATGACTGCACATTTGTGTTAGTAGGATTAGATTTCATTTGAAAGTGAAAACCATATAGCCACGGTTGAGAAAATTTCCTTCAAACCTCATTCTGATATAGATCAATTTGAGGTGCCTGAAACAGCAGCTCTAAGAAAAGCGTGAATTGCCCTCTGCATTTCAGCAGGGCGTTAACATTGGGATGACAAGTCTAAACTAATCTGTCATTTTTTGCTGCCATGGTGGATGTTTAGTAGGCTTGCTGCTTGTTGCTGTCAGCGGTCGGTGGATGGGGAATGAATTTAGTCCCTCTCCTTTTCCCACTCCCAGCAACTGTGTACAAAGTCTTAGTCAACCCACAACCTGAAAAAAATTTTCCATTTATCAGTCCAACGTGACTCGAGCAGCAATTGCGCTGAAGCCCCAGAAGCTAATGCTCAGGTTTCTTGTGGGAGTTCCTGCAGTGCAGCGAGAGATCACTGGTACCCGAGCCTGCAGCCAAATGCCAAAAGGAAAGACAGCAGCTAAGAGAACAGGTCAGGTCCCTCCATTTCGAGCTGAGGTGCCGCATCTTGTGGAAATACCTGCTCCACAGCATGGCTGCGCAGTTAACAGCACGGGTCACAGGGTCTGGGTCAAGGCTGACTGTTATTTTCACAAGAGGCTGGCTGATGCACGCTCACGAGTGCTGGGGTGCTGCTTATCTCGCAGCTGAATGAGATCGGGGTCCCACCCCTCTGACCCATTCCTGTGGGATAGGGGAATGTATGTCCTGCGATACAAGGACGCTGGTTTCCCCAGAAAACACAAGGAATCTCCTTCTGATCAGGATCTTGAGCGATGTGTATAGTATCAGCGTAAGACAGTGGCCTTGAAACAACTGTGGTTTTGGCTTGTGAAGAAACACTCGGCTGTAGAGCCACAAGGTGACTGTCACCGCTGGAAATTTAAGTCATTCACCTTGAACATAATCCTCTGAGCTCAGCTCTCGCTAACATGCAAAATGTTTGTGCGGTTGCCAAAAAGCTTCTATTTCTTTAATGCCTTTTCTTCTCCAGTGGCAGCCAGCACTGCAGAATGTTTGCTTTTCCTTAAGTGTTTTTATGTATTCTGTATGGATGGCTTTATAAAAGAAAATATTAGAAGTGCCAACAGACACTTCAGCAAACCACAGGAGTTCACTTGTGCTGTAGGCAGTTCCAGGTGCCATGTGAGAACGGCACCGAAAAGTCACTTTGTACGCATAAGCACAACCTGCAAAGACTGTAGTAAGCATGCCACAGCAGCATCAGCTATCTCCTCTGTAAGTACAGTAATGGGTGCAGGCATTGCTGTCCTCTAATTGTGTGTAAAATATCTACTTAAAACTGCCTCTTCTTAATTGCATTTTGCTTCCCCTGTCATTGCAATATGTACACATGATTACACTCCAGTTACTATAGTCCTAACGGCTTATGAAAAAACCCTGGGCTGGTGAGTAGGTGGCTGGGTAACGTTCAACCGAGATGCCCTCAAAACCTACAGCAGCAGCTGGACGAGGTTGGTTTGACTGCATATCTAAAGAGGAGTTGCAGTAGGCTCACCAGTCCTTCCTTTTTTTGACTACGGAAGGAAACATCTTCATAATGGAGACTCCGTAGAAGTATTGAGGAAAACACCAGCTAAAAAGTTTTGTTTCTGCTGGCTTTAACACAAATCAAGTTTCAAGCTTTAAACAACAATGAATCGTTAAATGAAATGTAGTTTCACCTGAAAGCAGAAGGAATTCACAGATTAGATCAGCCAACCAGGAATGGAAATGCTATTGTAAGATTTAGGTGACTAGGTGACTGACAAATAACTCATGGGCTGAAGTGCAGAGCTGAAAACATTCTGATAACTACAAAGAACAAAGACATTTATAAGAACACCAAAGCAGACAGCTTGCAGATATAAAAGACAACAGTTCACCTAATTTTAACAGTTCACTACATTTTAATGTTCCACATTTGCAAATTGTTTGTCCTCAAGTGACTTTTCATTCATGTTAAGGTGACAGGAATATTGCTATGAAAACAGTGCAGACAGTGGCACACAGATGCACGCACAGGAATTGCAGGTGCTTCAATTTTACACTTTGACCTTGAACACCGTATAGTTCCCTCCCTGGCACAATCAGACTGTGTAGCAGCCAGGTGCTGGCTGTGTCAGAGTCATCGATTTCAGTGCAAAACATATCTCACCATAAGCAACCCCTAAATAAAATAATGTATTTTCAACTAGAAGTAGCCTTAATCCTGGTGTCAGTAAATCCTGGTAAAAATCAATCAGTCAGATCCCACATTGCATTTTTTCTGACTTGAAGTAAAATTTCATGATCGGTTTGTTCACAACAGTTTTTTGGTTCTTTTTGACACAGCTCATTCAAGGAAGTTTGATAGAAGAGCCTATAAATGTTCTTGCACTTGCTTCTTTGCTTTATCCCTTAAAGTGAGACGTGAGTCCTACTGCAGGGTGTTTTCAGTGTTGTTACCTTCATAGGTCTTCTGAAAGGGGTAAAACATGAACTACATAGAAAAAGGAGGTGTTTACTAACATAAGAATATAAAGATTTGCTTTCAGCACTTTTGTCTTAACATTGCCTAAGGCTTTCTGAACAGTAAGTTGTGTAGTACAGGAATACCTGTGTTCAAGAAGTTGTCGGTGTCTCTGGGGGAGTAGAGAGCATGAAGCTGCTTCGTTTCAAAGCGGAGCCATTCCTGACTTCTCTGCTTCAGTTGTTTCAAGAGCACTAGCGGCCACAATCCAGCTCTTCCCTGCAGCGCTCCGAGATTTACTTAAGGCATCTCCTGCTTTTTGAGACATGTAACATCTGTATACCTCAGGACACATCAGGATGCATTTTTGGGTGGGTCTGGCAGGAATCCAGAGAAATGCTTTAACTTTAAAAAGAACTGCTTTAAGTGTTGGTGTTTCTCTCCAGGTGGTTTTATCAGCTTTAACGGCTCCTGGCGTGTTCAGGGGATCCTGGCCATGTCCCGCTCGTTGGGAGATTACCCTCTGAAGAACCTGAATGTTGTCATTCCTGACCCCGATATTCTTACCTTTGACCTGGACAAACTGCAGCCAGAGTTCATGATCTTGGCGTCGGATGGTCTGTGGGATGCTTTCAGCAACGAGGAAGCTGTCCGATTCATCAAGGAACGCTTGGATGAACCACACTTCGGTGCAAAGAGTATAGTTCTACAGTCCTTTTACAGAGGATGTCCTGATAATATAACAGTGATGGTGGTGAAGTTCAGGAATAGCAGCAAAACAGAAGAACAGTAATTACCAGTGGTTCTCTGCCTCACTCTGAACTTAAAACAAACTCTTACATTTTAAACATAGTAGAAAGCTCTAGTAAATACCGTTAAGATTCTACACAAAAGGAACAGATCCCTCTGGTCTTTGTTCTTTGCTTAACAAAAGGAGCAATACAACAAATACATTCTGAGTGATTGTAAGAATTAAGTTTGTTCACATATACCTGTCTCCTGTGACCTTGCTGCTCCTTAGAAACTAACTGTAATCTTCCATTTCAGAATTTTCTTTACAAATCCTCTGTAGACTTTTCATTTGATCCCTTACCTCTCATTTCTAATAGTCAAAGGTTCGTTCAGATGCACAGCAGGGTCAGGGCAGTGCTGCCGCTTAATAGCAAGTGATAGGAATGATGCTGCTTTTCACTCATAGGTGTGACTCTTCAGAATGATGCTCTTGTGTTTCTCATCTCTTTTATTTTTTAATCTGCAGTGATAAGGTTGTATAGGAAAAGGTTTCGATTATTGGCCTGTTATTGATATGAAGGAGGAAGAGGAGCCAACTATTAGCCTGCTACCACAGAACTGGCTCTCTCGCTTTGTTTAACCTCCTCCTCCGCCCCTTAAATGAATCCCTGCCAAGCATGTGATTAGGTATAGTTACTGAATTACCTGAAGCCACATGTTTATTCAGTCTGTGCATTACTCTAATAACATTTCTTCTATGCCATGTTGTATTCAAACCAACTAATGTTCAACTTACTTTGAGGTCTGACACCTGTATCAAAAAATAGCTCTGTTGTGATAGAAGAAAGTCTGTCATTCACCAAGACTCACCCTTACATTAGTTTTTTGGCATGGACTTTTCATAGGCGTGTAGAGAAAGTAATGCAAGATAAAATTAATTCCATTAGTGACTGTTGGGAAAACTAATCAAGACAGGGCATTCCTTAGAGCTACCTAGATGGAAGTCAAGCCTATTAAAGACTTCCCTGTACCACTGCAGATTAATTTGTGGTGTTAATCCAGGGGAAGACCACTTTAGAACCGTTTTTTGGTATAATGTATAAATGGCAGGCAGTGTTATTGCACTGTAGAGATGAAAGCTTGTGTTAAATCTAGATAAAAATATGTTTAGAACTGACTTTCAGTATTTAATTGTATATCCTGATCTGTGACTACTGTAAGTTTAAACAGTGACGGTCTGAGTTTGCTCTACATCTGATAACTTAGTTGGCTGCTTCATGAACGAGAGGCAGCAGAAGCAGAGCGACAGGGCAATGCGTGTTAGAGGAACAGAGCCAGGGCCTGAGTTGGAGGTTAGTATTTTGGGTGGCTTGCTTACCCGTATCGTGTCTTATAACAATCCTTGGGATTCTCTCCCCACAAAATGTGGTCCTGGATGATCCCCTGAGGTCTCTTGTCTTCAGGGTGAGGGAGGTTGTCAGTATTTGGGTCCTGAGGTAAATCATGGATATAATGCATTAACTAACTTTGTGTCTGTTTCTTGGGTAAAGATACAATATTACCTAGCTAAAAAGTTACCTGTTTCTCATCACCCACCTATAGCCCTTTCTGGGCAAGTGGCTTGCTGGTCCCTAACATACTGTGATGTGTTGTGGTTGTGCTGAGCGGGCGTGTGTCTCTGAAGACGAAAATGAAAGAGCAAAAATTCTTCTTTCTGCTCAAGAAGGAATTCCCATCTTAGTCTTTTCATTTTTGTTCCTCGGTTATCTCTTCCCCAACAAACTTCCCTCCTTTAGCTTGTTTGGAGATAATCACAACTTTTAATTGGATCTGTTGCTACTACCAGTGCTATTCAAATTGTGTACGTATCCTTTAGCAGCCTCTTCTCATCCCAGACTCTGGGTAGAGCCCCTTGACTCTGAGGAACAGACAAGTGAAAAGCAGGAGTATGAAAGTGTCCAGCATGCTCTGAAACTGCAGGCACCCAGCCTGCACTGGTCCTTCCCCGGAGGATGCAAGGTTTCGGACTTTTTAAATCTCTTGAACAGTGCATTCAGTGAATTTTTAATGCAACTTTGCAGTTAAATTGAGCAGCTAACAGGAAATGTTAATAATTGCAGAGCGCTTCAGTTATTTTATTTTTAAAAGGTATTTGAGGTCAGAACGCTGTGAAATGAAAACCTGGTGTGATATTTTCATGGGAGTGCTTAATCATGTACTCATAATGCTACAGCAGCAGTATCGAAACTGCTGCAGGCAGAGCTCGCAGTGCATGTAGCATTTGCCTTTCCTTTCTCCTTCACAGACAATGTTTCCGTTGTACTGGCTTTTCTTTGTAGGACGCAGCTTGGATGTTTGTCAAAACAGCTGCCCAGGGAAAAGAAGAATTAGACCCAGCAGCCTACAGAACCCTAGAGCAGAGGGACGCTTGTATAGCAGAGACATCACTACTAATCCTTCACAGGCATTTGAGAAGTTGGAACTGGAACAATGGTCAGCTCCAAAAAAACCATTATAGACTAATGCCACTTGAGTGAAAAGCTCATGGCTGCCACTAAGCCTCCTGCAGCTCACGTTCTCGAGGTTAGCGAGCGTTGCTGAGGGGTGCCCGACCTTCTCCTGAGCACAGCTCAGCACTTGAGATAGACAGGAAGATGAGGTGGCAGGAATCGTACGCGTTCACAGACTCCCGAAGTAGCCGTGAGGAAGCAGTGGGAGGGTGGCTCGCTCTGGAAGTGAGCCACGCTCACAGGATTTAGGAAAACACATAGTGCAATGCAATACAGAACTGTTTCGCAGGCTTGTCTGGATATTTATTCCAGGATTCATTTACTCTGTCACTCACAGGCCCATGCGTTCAGTTACCGAATCAGCCCTATTTCAACCTCTGAGTGTCTGCAGTTGCAACAGTGGTTGTTTTAGCACCTTTAATGTTCCTGCAACACTCCCACCTTTGTAGCAGTAGCTCCTGTTCTTGGCCAAAGACATTCATGCCAATGATCTCTGGTAAGGTGGTTGACTTTTGGTTTTATTACTTTAAAAAACTAGTTACAGCTACTTTAGGTTTAAAAATGAAGGACTAATGGAGATGACAGGCTTCGTGCAGTCTTCCACATCCATGCGCAGTGCCTACCTATGCCCCCTGTTAGAATTCTGTCTTCTAAGAAGTGTTTAATCCAGTTCTAGACACCCATAACTTCCCAGTCATACTGATTTGTGCCAAATTCTGTCGTGATCCACACAGCTGTTGGATGACAAGATTAAGTAAGGTACCTATTGCTTACGCAACCTAAACGATCTAGGGTCTGATCCTCCACTGCCTTAATGATATATCCTACATCTGGAAAGGGTTGCCAGACGCTGCAGCCAGAAATGACCGCAGGTACGCTGGGGTACAGCACTGGAGAGGCAGTGCTTCCAGCACGCCATCCTCAGTCCTGCTTTCCTGCCCGGGCACCTTGCCAAAAAAGAAGGGAGATGCATTTTTGGTTCAAGTGGCTTGCACACATCTGGGAGCTGTGTTTGTGGAAGTTTTTTGTTGTTTAAGCCTGAGTAGCTCCACTGGTGACATCTGTTCATCAAGTAATGATGGCTTCTAATGGCAGAAAGCTGGTATGTTAAGTTGCTGCCAAAGAGCATCTTTCGTATGGTCCAAGAAGAAAAAATGTACTGTGTAATTAGTCATCTTATGCAGTACTTAAATGAATTTAGGCTTTTCCCAGAGGTATTACAAGCTAACAGTTTAACTCAGGTAGTCCATTTTAAAGATACAACCCTTTAGCTTTTAATTCAGACTGTAGACTGCCATTTAATTTATCGTTCTGATTATATACGAGCAGGGTTTTAGAGAGGCTGTTCACTCGCCCAGCGAGAGGGCTGTATCCTTCTCCCCCTGTAGCTCCGGGTACAATAACGGGGGTCCCCGGCGCAGGTGCCAGCCTGGTTAGGTGGGATCACAGCTCCGTCTAGTGGCTGGCCTGGCCCTAAGCCCGCTAACCAACCGCTCCTGGTTAAAGTTAATAGCTGCTTTCTCAGTCCACGAGAAAAAAACGCGTGTGATTTAACGTCCCCGTTGTCCCACGGGCAGAACTGGGCTGTGAGGTTAACGCAGAGCCGTTCTCTCAGGCTGAATTTTGCAGCAGTCCCGAAGCAGCGCGGGCTGCAGGCGCGCATCCCCAGACCCAGCCGAAACCCAGACGCTCCGCTGCTAAAACCGCGTGCCAAAGTTTGGCACGCCACAACCCTGCCCTGCGTCCCCTGCCAGCTCGCCCCCCGCACGCGTGTCTTCGCAACGTTGGTGAGTGCATTTTAAACGCGGTCCTAAAATTTCTGAAAACGCAAAATTTGAAATGAATGAGCCTGTTTTACCGAATAGACTGTTTAGATAAATAAAAAAAATGCCGTCTAACGTCATGTATTGTGTACTGACTTGCGAACACAAGGTCAGTACCAAAACTACTGCTAACGTTATTGCAGTATTATACCATTTACATAAGGTAAAATGAAGAAAGAAAAAAAAAAGTTGCGAGGTTTTTACAATACAGAAGTTAGTACTAAAGCAGTTCATCAGCTTGAACTAACAGTGTTTGCTACATAAACACTAACGCTGCATCTGGAAAAGAAGGGAGTTTTGTTCTTCAGCTGCCTCTCAGAATATATAACATTCTTGCTTTAAATAACGCTAATATATTGCTAATGTATCTGATACTTATTTTATGCAGAGACACATTTAGTAAGTGATTATACTAAAGAAAAAAACCTCACCAACTGTTCATTTCCTTAAGTAGGTTTTTAGGCCTCCATCCTGAACTCTGGCTGTACGAAATCGCAAGGTTAAAATTTAGAATGTTCTGCTGAGGTTTGGCAACTGTATAGACCAGAGCTGCTGCCCCTCAGTGTTGTCCATATATTTATAAATTATCTTTCTAAACCTGAGGACTCATACCTAAAAAGACATATCTAATTAAGTTAATACTGAGTGGAAGTTTAAATCACTTTTATTTATATAGTGCTGACTACATAAGGCTTAGGTAGGCAGCTGGTTTACATATAGTTTTCCTGTAGGTAACAGAGTTCTAGGTATCAGTTGTCTCTAGTTATATATGATAGTCCAGATGCTCTGTTAAGCAAAATGCGTGCAGTCAAAGCAGTTGAAGCCTGTCTACAACCATCAACAGAGGCTCACATCAAAAGCAATTCTTGAGGAAAGTTTTGAAACCCGCTTTTATGAGCAGGTCGGCTCCTATGTCTGGTCTGCTCAGTCTTCAGGAAGAACTCCGAATTAGTTGAGCAATAGGGAAATAAAGCACTTTTATCTGCATTTATCTGTGCCCCTGCAGATGCGCTCCGTTGGCTTCAGCTGTTGTTGATGAGAGGAGACTCTCACGCCAGAACTGCCAGAGTCCGCGCGTGATTCTTACATTTTCTCCTTCTGGTGAGAAAAACTTAAGTTATGTTAAAAACATGAGTTGTTTGGAAGAAGTTCTTTGGAGCTGGTTCCGTTTTGTACGGAATCTCTATGCTGCTCTTCGGTACATCATTCCTATGTGCATAAGCTAGGTACAAAACATAAGCGGTGGTTAGCAATCCTGGATTTACAAATGAACTCAATTTTTATGAAGTCCAAACGCATTTACCTTTAACAGGGCAAACCGTAACAATCGTGTAACCGTTAACTACAAAGTTAACAGGAGCAGGGTCTAGAAAAACAACTTTAAAACCTGCCCTGTGTGAATGACAGTAAAACCACTTCTAGCCAGTGTATTAGGAAATGCGGTCTCAGAGACAGACTCATTATGAAAACGAACCGCACATTTAGAACTCTGCAAGGGCAGGTTGGAGCTTTATTAACAAAAAATCCTACACAACGCACAAGATAACAAAACCTCAATGTTTAAGTGATCCATCTTGGTTAACGACAGCTTCCATTTAGTACAACACGGCTGTATTACCATAGATAAGAGCCTCTTCAGGCTTCTCTGTAACATTTTTTCACTCAGAGCCAGAAGCGTTTTAAAGATTTTATCTTTATTGCAAGCTCAGGGGAGGCCGCACTTTACTCCTAGGTGGAGGACCACCGCAGGCCAAGCATGACTGAGAGGAGCGGCTAGGACGTCGGGCTGAGCCCCATCCCAGTCGGGAGGGACGTGACACCTCACACCATCGTCTCTCACACTGTAAAAAAAAACCAACTCATTTGGATTAACGTGGCCGGGAAAATTCATGTGCTGCGCAGCAACTGTCTGGAGGTAAACAGAGCTCAGATGTAGAAACCATCTCAAGAGAGGTCACTTGGGGTAAACTTTGTCTTTTTGAGTCCTTATTTTATAGGAGGAAAATAAAGTCCCGAAGTCCTATAAGGGCAGGTGAGACAAACTATCTACACCACAGGTAGTATTTCCTCTTGAGAGTTGCAGGTCGATACTGCTTTTAGCTAAGAATCGTGTAACTGCAGCATTTCAGAGAGGCTATATTTTCTTTAGTCCTGTGAAAGAAAGCGGCTTTAGGATTTTTAGAAACCCCATAAATAAATGGGGGGGGGACACGTTTCGTTTTGTTTTACAATTTTAGGTATCTTGTACAATTTTAGGTTTCTTTAAAATGTGGACTCGACTACACATGAAAAAAAAACCACCACCAAACCCAACCATCTGCTTAGCTTCATTTCAGCTTCGTTTTCTTTCCTTCCTACATGGAGTACTTGCATTTGGATATGGTTTACAGCTTAATGTGCAATACACAGTAACAGCATTAAAACCCGACAAGCTTAATTTAACGGAGACTGCAGAAACCTTTATGTCTCTTTCCCTACCACCTCTATCTTAAGCAAACTGTAAAGTACTTAATAAATGAACAAAATGGTGCACTCGGACAAAAATGGAGATGAATGGAAATTCAAAAAATAGGGAGCAAAGCTCTGCCTCCCAGACTCCTTCAACATACCTAACATAACCGATGGACACGTATCGGGAATTCAGTGTCACATTGTTTGGTTGACCTTCAGTTTTTAGTTTAAATTTGAAAGAATATGATAAAACCACATTATTTATTGTGCATCCAGGCAGTCGTGAGTTACTTGCAATGAGCTTGCACTGAAATGCTTTAGTAGTAACTAGAAAACATAAGACAAAACTTAGGAAAATACTCCAAACCATCTGTGTCTTGTTAATGCTGAACTGATCCCAAAGAATAATGCCCCTACACTTGCAGCACTTACTATTTCGTGGTTTATTTTGAACTTGTTTGTTGTAGAATGCACACAAAACATGTAAGCATTTTGATGTTTTTAACTCTTCTGAAATAACATACAGGCAACACAGGCTTGAAATTTCACATTGTAAACCCCCTTTGCTATCCACCCAAACATCTTTGACCAACAGATTATTGTTAGGCTTTTCAAGTCAGAAGGCCCCACAATTTTCATATCAAAATCACAAGTGCTTGGAATTCTGATTTAATACAGCTTCCTGAACCACTTGCCTGCACGAGAAAAAGAATCTTAGGATTTGGAAGAAATCTTAGCCTGTGGTTTAGACTTCGGTTTTAGTACAATATTGTAGGCAGATGCAGTAAAATTTGGGCCCACCACTGACTTACATGCTTATATTAGTTGACAGTCTTAAGCTTTTTTTTACCTCTTGCATGGCTGCTCACACTAGAACCTTTCCTGATACTTGCTTTAAGCAGAAACATTAGCTTCGTTATGAATTTTTATGGTCTTTTAAGCAATAATAAGGTCAGACTCAAATACAAACCAGATTTGGAAATGAGGGTTTTTTTAAAAAAAAAACAAAACAAAACACAACAGGAGCAGAAGTATTTTACAATGTAAATTTCTTGCAGAATTGATGTCACTTTAGGTTACAATTTCAGGCGGCATCAACAGATCACTGTGTATAAACCTCCATTTGTGAAAGCAAAAGCCTTGTAATCTATTATCAGTGTTATCATTCTGGGGCACAAATATAAAAAATACCCTGCTTGGTGACAGTTTTGTTTTTATTGCAGTCCTGCACAGCCATTTCTCTGTGATACTCGTTTCTTACTCTCTCAAGAGGAGCACTGT
This sequence comes from Haliaeetus leucocephalus, assembly GCF_000737465.1. NCBI lineage: Eukaryota > Metazoa > Chordata > Aves > Accipitriformes > Accipitridae > Haliaeetus > Haliaeetus leucocephalus. The sequence goes on along the minus strand of NW_010973450.1, from coordinate 3,086,037 downwards.
CTGCTTTATCTATCCAGTTTCTGAAGATTGCGTAGTCTTTCATAATTATATTTTTTTTGAAAAAGCAATACAAACCGTGCTGTAGTATCAGTGTTCTTGTGACAAATAATTTATTTCTAAACATTTAATATGGCAGGCTTATAAAAAAAAAATTGGAGGGTTTTTTTTTTAAGATGTATAAACAATCAAAGAACAAGTTAAACATTTCTCACAGAGCTCTCAGGATCTGACCACAGTACAACAATCAAATAACAGATCCTAAAACCATAGGAACAGCTGTAGTTTTACCTCTGTTTCTAGAAATACAATAGCGTTCTTCCCTCAGTTATGCAATACTGTATCTTTAGCTATTTAGTTTAACAAAAAAAAATCTATTTTTGAAAAACTTTGACCTTCTTAACATACATTCTTAGAACACTGACATCTGAAATACTTGTCTAGAGAGTATTGTCCCCAAGACCTCATTTTTATATTTGAGAAAATAACACGTCCTATAATTCCATCAAAAAAACATGTGCAGTTGTTGAAAAGATAGCAAAATTCAATACTGACCATAATCACAATGTAACAAAAAACCTGGTGAAACCTCAAACTTGGTACTAGAGGTTTCTGCACCTCTTCTAATTTGTCTCTAAGAGACTATCTGAAAGACAGCCAAATGTAAATACGTCATAACATCTTAGCTGTAGTACAAACAAGGTGGCAGTGCTCTGTCATTCTAGATGTACAGGATGTAACTATAGTATCTTCACTGTGTAGTGGATGTGTCAAGAATAATTATGTTAATGCAATTGCAAATTCTGTATTGTTGTCTATTAGCAGTGTAAACTACTGAAAACTTGGCCTTGCTGATATGAATAAAGTGATTAAATACCCATCTTTACAGATATACTAGAGTTTGTCTTCTTTAAGAAACATGAATCTTAGAATTTCTTACTTTGTTCATTTTAAAATTTAAAGAAAGAGAACTATTTTAGAAACCAAGTCACAATATAAATGCATCCGATTTAATCTTCTCTGTGTGGTTCCAGAACTCTCGGGATGCATCAGTACCCAGAGGTGTGTGTGCACACACGTGGGTTTTGATTATCCCGATGTATCAGAGATGTCTAGTAACTGAACTGCACATGAACGCTGCTGCATCTAGCCCTCTAGTAGTCTGTGAACATTATCAAAGACACCAATTCTATTTTATACGTAGATATGTATACACGCACAAAGTGCATCCTGTTTTCAGAATTTCCCATCAGCTTCTGCAGACCCCCCCAAGATCCACAGGCTTGTAACACTCTCAGAACCAGTACAGAGGTGCTGTATTTAAATAAGAAGGTGTAACGCTCTCACAGGGATTACAGAGGTGATATATCGAAAGAAGGTCGTTCTAAGTTTCATGCTGGGCAGAGAACAAATACTGGAGAGTGGCAAAGGATGATGCGGTTGCAAAAACAGTTCTAAAAATCCGGGTAGGAATTTGGGAAGCATCTTCAGAGCTACTTTCTTGGCATAAACTTTATTCGCGGTGACATTTCATACATTCCAGAAGATTCTGGTAGAAATCCTGTGGTTACAGCAGACCACGTGGAGAAGTGTCAGAAGAAGACAGGACAGTGCATTCCGAAGTATCCTGCATACGTAGGATACAGACGTGGAAAAGTGCTTTGTGAGTTCCCAGTATTTTTATTTAAGAATATTAGAATGTCCCAGAGAAATGCTGCCATTGCAGTTTTGCCCTGGCAGTGCAGCTCTCCTTCAGTCGAAGTCGTCTCTACAGCTGTGGTTTTGGTCTGTGTTGCCCTGGACTTTAAATGTTTTTACACCAAGTAGGTTTTAGTTTATATATTAATACAGAATCAAAGGCAAGTAACTGACGTGTTTGATGACAAATCCTGCCAAAACCTGATTATTTCACTTGACGTAATGCCATGTACTACAATCAAATGTCTATACTTACAGATATCGAAATTTATTTTATAAAGAAAGAATTGTTGTTTATCTTTTGGAATACTGATGTTCACCTTAAGTATATTTAAGCAAATTCCAACGTAAACATCCTCAAATTTAATAGGTTTAATATGACTCATCAGTTCATAAATCCTCAGAGCCAGTTTTCCGTCCAATATATAACCCATCCCACTGCAATATGGAGGATACAACTTGAATGGATATTCATCGTAAGAGATGTATGTTTTTTTGTAAAAGCCTCTGTAGGCAAAGTTATCTATAAGGGGATAACCAGTAAAAATATTTTCTGAGGAATTTAGCTTCAGAAGAAATTTTACCAAGTTAGCAGTGTTGATGAAGACATCAGCATCAGTCTTCATGAGGAACCTAGCATTTGAACAGAACTCAGCGACCCACCTAAATGCCATGATCGTTTTCAAGGTGAGATTGTCATAAGTGTCCATGAAATCTTGGCGAATTATGTCACCATAGAGGATGCTTTCATCTTCTACCGACAGTGCTGCAGCATCGTCTTCTCTTTGAGTGTCCTCACCTAGTAAGAACAGGGTTAGAACTTGGTGTCCCCACCAGAAGTTTTGAGATCCCCACGTTATCCTGATGGCCTGCCTTGACTTCACATCCTTGGGTCTTGAAGACACCAAGATGACTAGAAACGGATTTATGTCTTTGCATTTCAAGCGCTCCCGCAGCGTGAAGAAGTAGTGTTGCTTGTAAACCGGTTCATATTCATAGAAATACAGGAGGTTTGTACGCTCAACGACAGTGTTGGAAGAAAAAGTCACGTACCACATTGTTATGACAGAAAATGCAAGGAGAAACAAAAAAATCCATTTTAATGGTCTCATATACATGACGCTAACTGGAACTGGGCAATAACTAATTTGCAGAAGTGCATCAGTCACCTTCAAAATCTGCACCACAAGTCCTGAAGTGTGTTTTTTGCTGAAAAAGAAGTGAAAAAGTAGTATTCAGAATGCTATTATTCAAATATCATCTTTTTCTGATCTTGTCTGAAGTGTCGGTTCAAAGTGTGCTGTAATACAATGAAGACAACTCCAAGACTTATTAGTCCAGCTGTTACAGACAGCATCCTGCACACCGTGAATCACTGCTGTACCCCAGAAACGAGTAGGAGCAGAACACTGAGCTGCTGTTGGGCATGGCATGGATCGAAACCTCATAGCTTTCGCCTTGGAAATTTCCCCTACGTAGACCTGATCTCCGCAAACACGTCAAGCACTGTGATCCCAGAGATCTCAGCACAACATCTTCCACTCAATTAAATCTCAAGGAAGGAATACCATGCACAGAATCTAATGGCTACAAAGTGCTCAGCAAAGTGATGTTCAGAGGCTTCAAAAATTTGCAATTTATTTTAAAGAAAAGAAGTGCTACTTGTTTTTATCAGCTGGAGCGAATCAGCCAAGAAAGCAAATCCTTTTACCAAAGATAAGTACAAGCAAATATTTCATCCCTCATTTAAGGGTTGAGCAGCTGCTTGTTCTGCATTGACTGAATAGGTGATGGGGGGAGAAGGAAAAAATCAACTTCCTTACGACCAAGGTCAGAGCTGCAGACATGCAAACACAATCCGATCTCGACATGCCAACTGAGCTCTTAAGCCGCCCAAAGAAATGGCAACTCCCACAACACGCAACACTATACAGCAATCATTTCTTTTCTAATATGTGCTTATTAAATCAAGCGATTTAATAAAGGGGCGTTGGAACCAACTTTGTCATAGTAGCTTTACAGTTGATGTAATGGGAGCAGCAGATGAGGTTCAAATCTTCAGTTTTGTAAATTCTTTGAATATTTTCCACTGAAACAGACAAGACACTACAAAATCCTCCTGCTGCTTCCATCTATTTAAGTTTCAAAGAAGAAGGGATCCCATCTGCATTATTTTCATGAAGAACCCTACTCCCATCTGCTAGCGCACGAAAACACGACAGATTCGCTCAGCTCCATGAGGCCTGCCACACAAACCGCAAACAGCAGTATCAGCACGAGAGAGGGAGACGAACCGAAGCCATTTTTCGGCTAGAGACATGCATCTTGGTCTGGAGTCCAATCCACACGGGCAGGTACTTACAAACCCCCACAGAGTCCATGCTGAAGACATTACTATAGTGTCAGGACTAGATATTCAAATCAATGTCTTTCCAAAACAAAATTTAAAAACAGAATCTCAGTCCTGTACCCTCCACTTAGTAGTGCTTACCTTCACTATATTTCTTTAAAAGTACATACACTGTGAACAGACATGAGATAGCTTTAAGCCAAAATAATTACAATGTCTTACTGTGGGAGTTCCGAATGGTTTCTAATGTTTGCAGTACTAATATTTACCCTGCACTGTAAGTATCCACAAAGACACAGCAAGGATGATGGAAGGTTCAATTTCACAGCACAATTACTATTTAACTTATATTCAAAAAGATCACCGCAGGGCTTGTAAGTGTTTTATATTAAAAAATAAATAAATCCAAAGCCCAACATAGCATGCTAGAATTTAGGTGAATTTGATTTGCCAGAGCCCACCTGCCTTGTATTGCTGTGTATGGTTTGACTTTAAATTAATGAGCCTTTAAAGGAAGCACTGGGAGCACATTTGAACGACAATGCCTAGCACGTCACTTAAAATGTATTAAAGCAATTTTATACAAATAGCTATCTAAATAGAAGACTTTTAGACTGATTCCTCTCAAAGCTGCGTTACTCCAGAAATACTAGGTGGCTAACAGGGGTCAATCTTTCGTTAAAGGTACCTCACATAACTGCAGATGAACAAGTGAGTTTTATTCAGAACTTCCTAACACAACCAATGTCCTAGCTTATAAAAACACAGAACCTCAGAAGTTTTATGTTGATTCACTTTTTCTCCACAAGGATTAAACACATGCAAGTAAAACAGAATAAAAGTTTGTCAAGTGCAGAGGAAATTCTTCTCTCTTTATATATATACACCAACCTGACTTTCAGTGAACAGTATGAAACATACATACTGGAAGAAAATAACCTAAGTTATTGTCCTGGTTTCAGCTGGGATAGAGTTAACTGTCTTCCTAGTAACTGGTACAGTGCTATGTTTTTGAGTTTGGTATGAGAAGAATGTTGATAACACACTAACGTTTTCAGTTGTTGCTAAGTAGTGTTTACACTAAGTCAAGGATTTTTCAACTTCTGATGCCCAGCCAGCAAGAAGGCTGGACAGGCACAAGAAGTTGGGAGGGGACACAGCCAGGACAGCTGACCCAAACTGGCCAAAGGGGTATTCCATACCACGTGACCATACACCCAGTATATAAACTGGGGGGGAATGGGCTGGGGGGATCTCCGCTCGGGGACTAACTGGGTATTGGTCAGCGGGCAGTGAGCAATTGCATTGCGCATCACTTGTATATTCCAATCCTTTTATTATTACTATTGTCATTGTATTAGTGTTATCGTTATCGTTATTAGTTTCTTCTTTTCTGTTTTATTAAACCGTTCTTATCTCAACCCATGAGTTTTACTTCTTTTCCCGAATTTCTTCCCCATCCCACTGGGTGTGGGGGGAAGTGAGTGAGCGTCTGCGTGGTGCTTAGTTGCTGGCTGGGGTTAAACCACGACAGTTACGTATCAGTGCTTATGTATTTGATTTTCTATAAAGAACATTTCTCAGGGTTTGATGATCAATTTAAAGTAAAAGCATATCAAAGTTTGATCAGTTCTTGACTACCTAATGGAAAAAAAAAATCTGATTATAAGGATTTTGATTCTTTATGGGCAGAGAAGCCTGATTACATGACATTTTGAACAACAGAATCGGAGACCAATGCCTGATCTGCTACATAACAAAAAATATGGAAAAATAAATCATCAGTTCAGGTCCTTTGCCCACACTGTGCAAAATACAGTCTTAAAGCTACTGTATTCTTATGAAAAGCCTGCACCACAGGGCGTCCAGGACAAACACTGTAAAACACTGTTTTGCTGTGTGACTCCGGAGGAGGTAGGAGGTCCAGTCCTCACACACCCTGCTGTTCTCTCCCCTAAGGTCACATTCCTCAGTGACATGCTAAACTGCAAGCTAGCAGAGCTTCACCAAAACAGGGCTTTTATAATGGTCAGGGGGTAGAAACTACACTCCCCAAAACATGAGACAGCTATTTTTGCAGCGCTGGGAATTCAAAATACAGGCAGTCATCCTCCACTAAGCGCAGAACTCTGACTTCAAACACAGGCAGAAAAAAGGGCAAATCAAAGGGAAAACGCTAACCACAGCCTTCGACAGGAAAATCCCCTTCTCCTCCTATTTCAAATGCTTAAACCAAAGAAATGAGGTTGAAGAAGTAAGGTCTGACAGTTGAGCTGGCACTTTTGCTCAGAGGTGGTGCAGCCGCAGACCTTCCAGCCTCACCCGGGACAGGTTCTCCACCACTTCCAGACTTTATTTGCCGTCAGTTTTTACCTTCCAGTTGTACCGCGGCGGCAGGGGACATGCAGCAGGAGCAATACCAGGTCAAGCACTGCTCCTGTCAGGGAAATACTCTCATTTGCTTCCAAGCTCTCGGCTTGCTGGCATGACGTGATAGAGCCTGAGATTATGCTGACAGATAAAACTGATCAACTTTAAAACAAATGTTAAGGAAACATGTACTGAGCATGCTCTATAGTAATTTTAGACACATTTCTCACACTCTGCTATAGCTAGGTAATTGTTGAGTGCAGCCGTTCTTGACGGGAAAAAGGTGGCAGATTCTCACATTCATTATCTAATAATTACAATAACCGATGGATAGTCCAATCTAAAGATTAAAAAAATACCATATCTATAATGTTAGATGTATAGAAACACACACACCCCCCCTTTTTTTAAGGCTACCAGTGGAAATAACTTGGAAATACATCACCGTTGCTGGCTTCTCATTTTCTATATATGGCTTACTACCAAGTGGAACGAGAGGCATTTTTGCAAGATCATGGGCTACGATGACCTAACACAGCTATACTTTAAAAATTATTTTCAGTAACATTCCAAATCGCCCAAGCAATCTTAATCGTCCGTTCCAGGCAACTGTCCCCGACGCATAAATTAATTAAGAGGGAACAGCCCCAAAGAT
>NW_010973450.1:3055061-3078526 GCF_000737465.1 Haliaeetus leucocephalus | reverse complement strand
CCGCTTCCGCCTCCCCGCCGGGTCTGTCAGCGCCGGGTCTGTCAGCGGGGCCGCCGCTCCTCCGACACGGCGCCGTCCCCTGAGGGGGTCCGCGGCTGCCTCAGGGGATCGGAGGAGCCGGGGGTTGGAGGGGGTGGAGTCCCGGGAAGAGGGGACGGGCGTTTGGGAACGGAACTCGCGCTCTTGCTGCCGGTAGCCGGGTGGTGGTGAGGATTCACCCGCGAGCCTCCCGAAATTCCTACGGTGATGGCGTTTTGGATCGGTATCGAAGGCGTGCCGCCGCGGTGGAGTATCCTGCTTGGACAGCTGGGGACCCCAGGCAGTTTACATAAACCCAGAGTTTACAGAAGGTTCACTGAGCAAAGTTTGAGCTCAGATTAATCGATGGTAAATCAGCTGTCCCCGGTTTTGGTTTATTACTCTAGCTTTTTTAAACTGAACTCATAGGCAAACCCACCGCAAGGGAGATAGATAGCCTCGCCCTGGCAAAGCAAATACACCTTTGGACAAATCAGAGGTAGGTTTCTCATTCTTCCAAATGCTCGCCTTTCGTCGCAAACGCAGATTTGAGAAGCTGCACGCAGAAGGCTGCACCGCGCCATGTCCCACCGCTCCACTTGCATCTCCTTGCCGGTATATAAACTCCGAAGTAACGCAGGAAAGCATCGCTGGAAGTGGCTCTGCGTAGCAAAATCTTGCTCCGAATCAAAATCGCGTTTGACTCGGGTACGGTTAAAAACTGCCAAACCACAGAGCCTTCAGCAGTGAGCTGTTCCGTCCTGGAAATAAATGTAATTAGCTTGTAAAAAGTCAGACGTTGCTTAAAGACTTCTTTAAAGTGGTAGTCTGATGTAATAAAGTAACAGTTGAGACCATAAATATCAAATACAGTTGGAGCAAGCACACAGAGCAGAGAACTGTGAGTAACCTCTAAATCACAGCACTACCCAGGGACGCGGGCCATCCATCCCCTCTGTCACAGCTTGCGCAGAAGGCAGGTTTTGCCCTTGATCAAGATAACCATATTTCAAGGAAATGGCATGCTATTTTGCAGGGAATTATGATTCATTTGACTGTGTTAACTGTGTGTTTTGCGTGGTTTCCTCTCTCCCCATCTCTCGATTCATTCATATACATTATTTATAAAGAAATGCAAACACTTTCTCCCCTGGTTTAATACATCATGACCTCCTTCTGAAAAAAATCCTACACAGAATCTATACGTGTTATTAAATATGAAAAACGTACAACAGTGAGCATGTCATTGTCATCTTTTGTTGCCCCTAATTAGTTCTGGGATAACCCTTCTAGCTTCAAGAGAAACCAGATTAGAACTTGTCTGTCAAGACTGAGGTTTATTTTATGCAACATGTGTAATATCTGAGCAACCAATGTCATAATTATCAAAATGATTACTCTATCAGTCAGCAGCTCATTTAGCCAGAACACCTTTACATCTTTTTGCTGATTAGGTACTTTCTGAAGCAAAGACACATGGCAATAACTAATACTAGTGCATCTGGGTATAAGGGCAAATAACTACTGCAATACTCAGTATGCGTTGGACCAGCCCAATGTAGGTCTACTGTCAAAAAAATGGACGCTCAATATGAATTGAATAATATTAGACTAAATTTTTTATCCATCTCCTGTTTTTTAATTCTACTATTTAGAATGCTGGCAAGAAAAATGATCTTTTGATCGAGACTCAGTTACTTCCCCTCTTCTTGTTCCTTCCGTGAAGGAAATCTTCATGGTGGGTCAGTGGGCAGCAACAGAATAGAGCATAATGAAGCAAATAGAAATTTTTAATTTCAGGTAGCTGAATCTCAGTAATGACCAGATCATAAGATCTGTATTTAGTCTCTGCCATGCAGAGTGCGGTTAAACTTGTTCATACAAACATAACGCACTGAGTTTACAGCTCCGACAGTGTCACCGAAGCAGACAACTTCATGCGTGAGCGGGCAGGAGGAGTAACTGGTGCAGTCTAAGGCAGCCAGTTAGAGCAGAGCGCATTTTTAAGGGGAGTTCTCTTCTGGTTTGGTTGAGTCCATGTGCCCATGTAGACACACATTAGAAACCACTTGAGATCAGTTTGTTGCTGGGAGATGAGATGCACCGATAAATTGGTACCTTGTCACTTTGTGGATTGGAAAGCATGGACAAACCTTAAGATTTCCCCTCCTCACTGGCTGTGTTTATATTTTGTTTCTTTTCCAAAACGGATGCGGATGCAGTAATAAAGGGATTTATCTCTGGGTGCACACTGGAACAGGGCAGACAGCTAGCGGTTCCCTGGACCACAGGACTAGGGAGCATAACCAGGCTGCTGCTGGTTTGGTACACAAAATTTTGCAATGTAAAGACTTCTTAAATGATCATGAAAGTGTGGTTCACTGTTCAAACATGTTTGAAGACTGTAACCTTTGTGCTCGTGACCAATTGGTACGTTACTCATAGTTGTTCCACCCACAGGCTTGGCACTGAACAGTACACCCTCATAAGTACCATTTGCTTATTATCAAGTTGATAAAAGCTAGCATGTATTTGTACAGAGCTTTTACTTACTCTTCATAGCGCAAAGCCGCTTCTTCCCTTTCCTTCTCCTTTGTGCTTCATCTCACGGAGGAAGAAAAACATCTTACTGACAAAAATTGGCATCACGGAAGACAGGGAATTCCAGCTTTAAAGGCTTACTAGAGAACGCCACGGCACCGATGGGCCTCCAGAGCACCAAACACTCCAAAGTCAAGCAAGCTAACATACTGATCTTAGGACTTGATTATGCGGGAAAATCTACACTGTTGTACAAGTTCAAGTATAACGATGTTTTTCTAACAATTCCAACAGTTGGTTTTAATGTTGATATGATTGAAACAGAGAAAGATTTTACACTGACGTTTTGGGATGTTGGAGGACAACAGAAAATGAGAAAAGTTTGGTGCAATTTCCTGGAAAACACCGACGGACTGCTGTACGTTGTGGACAGCTCTGATAAGCAACGTCTGGAGGAATCAAAGAAAGAATTTGAAATCATTTTAAAGAATGAATTTATAAAAAGCGTACCAGTTGTCGTGCTAGCAAACAAGCAGGATTTGCCTGGAGCTTTGAACGCTGAGGAAATAACCAGGAGACTGAAGATGAAGAAATACTGCAGTGACAGAAATTGGTATGTACAACCCTGTTGTGCTATCACAGGAGAAGGTTTGTCAGAAGCTCTCCAAAGACTAACCACATTTGCAAAACACTACAGCAGATCAAAGGAGACTTCTACAATCTTCAAGGAAATCAAAACACTTTAAGAATTCCTAGCATCAAAGTCTGGTGAACGTTAATCAACATATTTTGTTGGACAGACTAAATCTGAAAATACTGGATTCTGGAGAACTCTTATAAGTAAATATTTATAAAGAACTTTGACAATATGAAATTAGACTGTTATACCTGCAGATGCTTCTGAGGTACTACTCTGCAGCATTTTATTAGTGATAGTATACTCGGGGTTATTCAGCTCAGAAGTGTGGCTGTTGAATAATGAAAAAGGTGGAGTTGAGCTTCTGAATTTTAGCAATTGGAAACAAAATAGGTGAGCAGTGCTTAAAATCAAATAATTTTGTCCAGATGTAAAATAGCCAAGTCATTTGTTCAGCAAGAAAAGCGAGAGATAAAATGTTGTTTTGCAATAAATGCTCTGTGGACGTATTTCTCATGTAAAAATGTAGTTGTTTTAGACCTTAAACTCTTAGTTCTGTACAAGAGAACCTATGAATCTGAAATACTTGTTGGATATTATTGCATTCTAGAACCAGTTACTCTGAACAGATTTTAACAAACAGATCTGCTCCGCATCAAGCCACAGACAAAGCTGAGATGCAGTGCTGTGTGTAAGGTGTAGGCCTGATGTCTCTTTGTTACAGATTTCCACATACCGATTTCTTTGTTTCTGCACTGTTGGATTGCTATCCTTAGCTGGGAGCAGAGCGATGGAAGTCAGCATGGGATCAGTCCAGCGAAGAGCTGATCCCCATTGTTTTTGGGGTGGTGGGTAAAGAGGGGAGGACTGGAGGGATTGGCTCCTTGGTCATTTTTTTATAGATCTTGATGTATCCTGTCCTGCCTGGACTGAAGCCACCTGAAATTTTGTTACTGATAAATTTAGGTTTGATTAAATTTGATGTAAGTGGCACAAAATTGCTAATTCTATTACTACAGTTTGTAGAAAAAAATTCCAAACTAAATTTCTGTTCAGATCTCCTGATTGATGAAGGAGTGAATTAGTATTCTGAATGCCATTAAAGCAACGAAGGATTGATAACTAGAAGACTAACTGAACTGTATCAACCATGAAAACAGTTTAAACACTGAGGCTGAAAAGTTAATAGGGCCTGCTCTTTTAAAAGCAGGAGAGAAGAGACCATCTAATTACTGGTTATACAGTCCCAGAAAATCCAGCCCAATTATTTCTGCCTTCTTGAGCAATGTCTGCAGAGGTAGGATGCTCCAGTTGTTAGGATGCTTGCTTAGATAGCTGCATTTTTTTTTTTCCCCTACATCTACCACAATCTTTGACCGCTGGCAAGTCATTTAATCACTCTGTGCCTCAACAGTCCCTTGGCAAAATGAAATACCCAGTTATGCGCTCTGAAAAAGTTGTGGCAACGGTCAGCTTGTGACCCTTTCTCTTGCAACAAAATGATTATGCCAAGTAATTCACGTAAGAAATTTACATTTAGTTCTTACTAATAAACAGGCAGGAATTTCAAGTTATAGAAGGGTGAAGCAGCAAGAAAAGCACCCAGACATACCCTGTTGTCTCATGCATATATTATTCAAAGACAAAAAAATCATCAGGTGAATTTGCTGAAATGGTAAACAAAGGAAGGTTTCTCAACAGAAGCTGTTATTAATACTGACAGTAATTACCATGGGCTAAATCCTGAGTCATGTTGAGACTACACTTCTAAGAGGAGAGCAACTATTTAGACTAGTCATTGCCTGGTCTGATGATTTAGGCTTAATATAAAATACCATCTTCTGTCCCAAAAAAGACTTTTAAAAGTCTGCAACAATGGGAACATTAGTTTCCTAAACCCAACAATTCAGTGTTTAAAAATGTAGTATTTCAGATCAATACATTTATAAACATTTGCATGCGTATGTTACATATTGAATTCTCCCACTAGTTTGATCTAATCATGTGCCTATTATAAATCTGAATCTAGTTCACTGGCCTCAGGACTTCCTCAGGGAGAAATACTCCTTGAGAGATTTAATGAGAGTGCACCAGGGTCTCTAATTAGACAAGAAGCAAGTTCTGAAGGGAGAAATAAAGTAGTATAATAGACCAGCTCCTACAGCTAAAAGAGAATAAGCTTTCAGGCACACAGTCCCTTCTCCAGGTTATCAAATTAGATTAAAAGATACTCACATTGACTTGAAAAAAATCTTTTACATTATGCTTCAAAGGAAATAAATAAACTCTATTCCATTCACTTTACAGAATATCGAGTATTTAAAAATTGATTTTTTTAAGAGCTTGGTTTCCTAAAGAAGTGAAGCCAGGCCCATTTTATCTGCCCATGGAGACCCCTACCCTTTTGAGTAATTTTTAAGCTTTAAAACAAATAGCAATCAAGTTGGATAGAGGCACAGGTTCTCAAAGGAATTATATGCCTGGAAGTTTAATTAAAAAAATCAGTGAGAGAGAGAAAAGTGACCATACTGGTGCACCCAGTGAAGGCAAGGCTGATAAGGTACAAAAGACTAATCCCCTAGGAGATAAATGTTCCATTTTAGCTGCAAGAGAGCCTACAAGAGGACATAAATCCACAGAGCCCAGACTTAATAAGTTCCTCTGCTCCTGGAGCTAGTTGGTCTTTTTCTATGCTGAGTAAATAGTGTACTTGGGGGCTTCTTTAGGATGAGGAGATAGAGGATATAGAATACGCGGCCAGTTGTCAGAGCCAGGAGGGAGCAGGGCCCTCCACGCCACTCACCACAGCATCTGTGCCTTCTGCCTTCACCCACGCACTCACCCCCGGGCACTGTCTGGTCCCTACTGGAAACCTGGAAATAGATCTCCATTCCCATCACGTGTTATGTGGTGAAGTCAATAGCAAGGAATTTACAAAGGTGTTTTACAGCTTCATCCTGCTATGGAGAGTTTTAGAGCTTTTGACTGCTTGTCTGAACAATATAATGAGCAGAACTGTCGTTAGGTTTCGGAGCACAACAAAGTGGAATTCTACTTGTGCTAAAAATACAATCCATAGTATTGTAAGCGTAATTTATTCCTGGACAAGTTCTGTTTAATTTTGTTATTTAGAATTTATATACGTTACTCACTAAAAACAATTTTAGGATTTTTGAAGGGTTCAGGGTACTTTAGAAAGTGAGAAATCAGACTATGAAGAGTGCTGCCCCACAGGCAGTGGAACCAAAGTCTGTGAGTTGAAAAGTTTGCATGGGATGAAAGGCCTTAAAGAGTTTGCCCCCCCCATCCCCCCAGCTGTTGATATTGCTTCATGTTTTGGAACTTTTTTCATTAGTTTTCCTAATAGATCACATGATTGTGATCGCCCTGGTGTTTCTTGCATTTTTAATTGATGCATACTGGGAGTCTTGTGCAACTGTGCTGAAGTGGTAGAAGCATTACAACTGTATTGTGGCTCAAGTGTACAAGTCCTCCTAATATTTCTTACACAAAGTTTGCTGTACCTGTTCGTTTCTGCTGACAGAACAGTCATCCATGAAGTAATAAATGGTACATATCTGAGATTGTGAAACACAAAGGGTAGGATCTGGGAAACCTGAGGCATACTGTATCCTGTGCCCTCTCGAGGAGATTATCCACTGGGACGTGTTTGGATGTGACAATTTAAAAGCTGACAAATCCAGAGTATGGGAAACTGTCCTTTTGACCATTCACTGATAAGATTACTGTGGTAATCATGATGAGCTTTCTGAGTTTTGAAATAGCTGTCATGAGGCTCATTGAACATAGTTCCAGTGGGATGAAATGCCATTTTAAGGGAAGGTGTGGAGCAGCATAAGAAACCATTGCAGATTTGGATAGTAACACTCCTCCTTCCTTGCCTGGGAGACAACTCTCCCAATAATAGAATACTCTGCAGAATCAAAGGGAAGTGTAGTGTATAAGAAATGCAGGACAAGGTTTTTTCAGTATCAGGTAATGTAGAGCTGGGCGAGTTACTCAAAATGTCTTTATTGCCATCTCCTCCTCATTTCTGACAAGTTAACTGAAACAACCAAAGACTTTCATGTATCAAACAAGTTCTAAGTCTACTGCAAAGGAAGACAATACTTTGAAGCGCTGTACACATCTTAAACTGCTTAAAGCAGGCTTTCTTCCCAAAGTAAATGACCCATGCTGAGTTCTGTGCTGCTACAATTAGGCTTCTTCCACTCATAATTAGCTCAAGTATTCCTATTCAGCACAGACATAAGGATTCTGGACATGTATCTCATCAGATCACACAGGCTCGATTATACAAGTCTCTAATTTAGGATGTAAACTCTTGAGGGTGGAGGCCCTACTTACAAAGCACACACCATACTGCCAGTACAATTTGCAAATATAAATTCGTAAAACAGTAACAAGTCCAAACACATCTTATTTTGAACGCACATAATTTTAACAAATTTTGCATTACCTTGTCTTTCGGTTTCTACAATATTCTGTTCTTTAGCTGTGATAAATGTTTTTGTACCACTCCCACTCATCCACAGTGTGTTTGCAGTGTAACTGTACCACATCTAGTGCTAAGTTGGGCTGCCGTCAAGAGACACCTCCCCTCACCCTCTGTCACCTCTGCGTCCCCTTCCCCAGCTACATATTTACACTTGCAGGTGTCTGCACAACACAGCTTTCTCACTTTCCTTGTTCTTCACCGGTTATCAAAATGGCGATGCCAGTTTCCGTGGTCTTTTTATTAGATTTTTCACCGAGTGTTTCTGTGCTTGCTCTCATGCTGCTCCTTATACTTGGAATTATCTAAACACATTTACAAAACCATTTCATTGTTTTCTTTCAGATCCTCCCTTGAAACACTCCCTTCCCATGATGTATGCTAAAATCCTGACAATAACTGTTAGGGTTTTATGATGGGGCCCTGGCCCGTATCTTTTGATGAATATTCTTTTATTATTTCCTTGTTCTCCCCATATTTATTCCTATGTTCCCTTTTAGCCTTAGAATGTGCTTTCTTTGGTGCAAAGATCATCTTTTTGTTCTGTGTTTCATATACTGCCTGACCGAGAAGAGTTTCTAGACATTATATTACTGCTCTAAGTAGCCTGAATCTCATGGAGTATCTGCTAAAATAAGTAATTTTGTGAGTTTAAATAAACCATCTAGCTCTGAAACCTGAGCCATGTGTATTCTCTCTTTTTAGCAAATATAGTTGGGAACTGCAGCAACAATTTCATTGATCCAAACAAAGGCTAATCTGCCTTACAATTGTGCTTGGCTGTTAAAGAATAACCGTGCCTTAATCAATAGTTTTCAGTTACTTTATCTAAAGCATACACATTCATCACTAAAGAATGCTAGTCTCTCAGCCTCTTCTTAACTGAATCATAATTCTGAAAAGTTCTATTTTAGTTTAGGACCATCACAGATTCGTGTGAAAATCCCTCATATCATTTGGATGTAAAACAAAATGTAAAGGCATTCTGTAAACAGCTTAACTACTCATTGATAAATAAACGTCAGCCTCCTCATCGGCTGGGTCTCATGCCCAGGCCTCCACTGCTGGGTGCTATCATTTCGTGTATTCACAACACAATGCAATGGCTGTTGACTAAATTCACATGTTTTTTTCCTTTGTGAGTATTTACAATGTAAGGTTCAATATACCTAAAATATATATTGCTGTTGACAATATGAATGCTTATGTACTCATCAGTTATTTACACATGTTGCAGACCAACACGAGTGCATACAAATCCAGCTTGAATTACTCTGTTTTATCTAGAAAGGTAAAACAAATTAAGAAATAGTACACTACAGAAAAAGTATATAAGGAGTTAGGCGGGAGGGAGGTGAGAGAAGACAAGCTAAAGAAATACAATGGAAAAGGAGAGAGAAAAGAAAAATAGGTGAGCAAAATTCTTGGGGCAAACACAGTACTAAAGGTATGTAGATACACAAAGCAACAGAAAGCAAAAAAAAAAAAATCACATTCCAGCCATCAACTTTTGAGTGTGTTTTGCATTCCTGTTTTGGGTTTGCGTGGCAAGGTTTTGGTAGCAGGGGGGCTACAGGGGTGGCTTCTGTAAGAAGCTGCTAGAAGCTTCCCCCATGTCTGACAGAGCCAATGCCAGCCGGCTCCGAGACAGACCTGCTGCTGGCCAAGGCTGAGTCCATCAGTGACAGGGGTAGTGCCTCTGGGAGAACGTATTTAAGTAGGGAAGAAAACACCTGCACAACTGCAGCTGGAGAGAGGAGTGAGACCATGAGAGCCCCAGCCCTGCAGAGCCCCAGGTGAGTGCAGAAGGAGGGGAGGAGATGCTCCAGGCGCTGGAGCAGAGATTCCCCGGCAGCCCGTGGGGAAGACCATGGTGAGGCAGGCTGTCCCCCTGCAGCCCAGGGAGGTCCACGGGGGAGCAGATCTCCACCTGCAGCCCGGGGAGGACCCCACGCCGGAGCAGGGGGATGCCCGAAGGAAGCTGGGACCCCGTGGGAAGCCCGCGCTGGAGCAGGTTTGCTGGCAGGACTTGTGACCCCATAGGGGACCCATGGTGGAGCAGGCTGTGCCTGAAGGACTGCAGCCCGGGGGAGGGACCCACGCTGAATCAGCTCAGGAAGAACATTACCCTACTCTGGTTTGATTGGCAATAAATTAAGTTGATTTTCCCCAAGTCGAGTCTGTTTTGCCCATGACAGTAATTGGATGAGTGATCTCTCCCTGCCCTTATCTTGATCCATGAGCCTTTTGTTTTATTTTCTTTCCCCTGCCCAGCTGAGGAGGGGGGAGTGATAGAGCAGCTGTGTGGTGCTTAGTTGCTGGCTGGGGTTAAACCACAACAATTCCCTTCTTGTGATAACAGTATGTTAAGAAGCCTTCTCTTATTTTAAAATAAACATTCAATGTAGGCAAGCATTCCTACTTGTGCTCACATATGTAACTTCACGTGTATTCTCTCTGAACATATATTACATACTAAAGGCAACTATTTTATAGATTTTAGTAACATTAGGCCCCAAAGATAATGTAACCTTAGAGCAAATATTATGCAAATAACTGGCTCCTTATAGTAACTCTAAACAATATTAATCCTGAATATGAATAATTAAAAATATAGAATGTCTTATTAAAATCAAATGTTGTGGAAATTAAATAGAGTAGTTTCAAATAGCTCTTCTATTTAACCTACATAGGAAGACATTCATATTTCCTAGCTATCACATGCTTCCTAAGGGCTATATATTGAGCCTTTCCTTTTTGAAGATTAAGATTTTCCAATGAGTCATTTGGTTCATTGACCATTTAAAATAATAATTTATTGCCTGTGCTAATGGGTAAATTTGTATATACTTTTCTTCCTCATGGGCTACTAAAAAGCCCCTGTCAGAGATTAAGGAAAACCCAAGCCAAATACTAGAAAATCTTTACCTCAATTGAGTAATATTACAAAAACACTTGTATAAAATTTAGCATTTCCGCACTGAGACATCTTGTGGTGTATAAGACATACTGCAGTTAATAAAAATGAAACTATCTGATTGTAAATTCAAATGGTGACAACATGAGCTTGAGAACTCTCTATTCTGAGAGGTTTAAACCACACAGCTAAAAATCTTGTACATCACTTTTTCAAACAAAAACCAGGTAATTACAGCATTGATGGGACTTATTTTCAGACATTAAGTATTCAAAAACCTGATAGTAACAATTTGTTAAATTAAAATTTCTGTACTTTAGGTAAAATCCACATCTGTTTTCATTCCACATTAAGATGGATGTTTCAAAAGTACGGTATTTTGTGGATGTTGTGGTTTAACCCCAGCCAGCAACTAAACACAATGCAGCCGCTCCTTCACTGCCCCCCACCCAGTGGGATGGGGGAGAGGATCGGAAAGAAAAAGGTAAAACTCGTGGGTTGAGATAAGAACAGTTTAATAGAACAGAAAGGAAGAAACTAATAACAATAATAATAACAATAATAAAATGACAATAATAATAAAAGGATTGGAATACACAAACCAAGTGATGCACAATTGCTCACCACTTGCTGACCAATGCCCAGTTAGTTCCCGAGCAGCGATCCCCCCAGGCCAACTCCCCCTGGGTTTATATACTGGGCATGACTTAACATGGTATGGAATATCCCTTTGGCCAGTTTGGGTCAGCTGTCCTGGCTGTGTCCCCTCCCAGCTTCTTGTGTCCCTCCAGCCTTCTTGCTGGCTGGGCATCAGAAGCTGAAAAATATTTGGCTTAGCATAAACATTACTCAGCAACAACTGAAAACATCAGTGTGTTATCAACATTCTTCTCATACTGAATCCAAGACATAACACTATACCGGCTACTAGAAAAAAAATTAACTCTATCCCAGCTGAAACTAGGACAGTGGAACAGAAATTTCATAACAGTGAGCGATGTCCAAACTGCTGTTTCTTCAAAGAAGTGTGTCAAAATAAAGAAATGCTTTTACTTTAACGTTGTATTTATCTGGTCAAAAAAAATGCTGGTTTGAGTCACTTAAAAAGTAAATATTCCAATTCAACTTGAACCTCTATGGAATTAAATATTTTTTAAAAACTATCAGAAGAGTTCTCTAAAGATAAATTATTTTGAAAAAAATATTTGACAGATTTCTCTGATGAAAGCTTAATTCTTATTATTCTGTTCATATGTACTTCAGTTTTTGATTTAAAAAAAGACAAAAATTTTCTAGATGAGGGATAGTTAAATGAGTACTTGTAGCTCCTCTGCTAAAATTGTTTACCTAATAAATACAAACAGTATCACACACTGAAGAAATACCTCACTGTGAAGAAGGTACCACAGCAGTACAGCCTCTGACCTCAACTTTTTCTTTTTTGGATCACCTCCTCCTTTCGCAGCATTTCCAACCCACTGCGTTGACTGTACCACCAGAGACGAAAAGAGGAGGAACAACAGTGCCAAGCTGCCAGAACTGCCTCTGCAACAGGGAGACCCTCCGTATGTGACTATTGACATCAGTACCACAAGACCTCCCTCTGTATGTTTTTTCTTCTGCTTTGGAGGTCTTGGTATTACCAGCCTTACTAACTGTAATTAAAACCCCATTAAGCATGTTAGCAATGTAATTCAAATATACAACAAATTGTATTAAGTTTTTCATACTTCCTTCACAGGGTTCTGATTTATTTACAGCATATAAATGCTGAGAGGATTAAAAGCTGTGTTTATATCTCATGGGAATCCCTTCTGCAATCTGCTCTATAGAAGGAATAGTGATTTTCATATCATGGATAGCCTAAGATGAATAATGAGCCATGGTTAACAAAACAACAAGCCTGACATTTACTTGAGACATCTTCTGAAGTTAATGAGAATTGAACATAACTCTGGAAAAAACTTGGTATAATATTTGTATAATACTTGACTGTTAAGTCAGTGGTCCGGGGTACTATTTCACATTAGTAACTTCAGGATTAATTCTGTAATGGCACTCATCCTGACCTGCTCCCCTTCTGACAGTAGCCAAACTTACCTCCCCAGCAAGAGAATCCTTGTGCTGTCACGCTCATGGCGGTGCACCTCCAAGTTGTGAACAGATGTTATGGTAGGTTCTCAAGGGAAGCAACTGCCACCAGCGTGGGAATCACCCATTCTTTCCCTCCTTTTCCTATCTCTTGGTTGTAGCCTTTGGTTTACACTAGGGGGAAAAAAACAAGCAGACAATAGTAATTTCAACATTCCGTAAGCATAACCCAGTAATATAGATGTCCAAAGCTTAACAACCCGTTAGTGTGTGACACATGCTCTTGATTAAAGTGTGCTCCAGTCAGCACTAACAGCATCATAAGCAGGAACAATCAATAGCAGGTTGAGTGGATCCAAATGAAAACTAGCTCATTACTATGGGAAGCTTACTATGGGGGACCATGCGCTGCACTGGAGAGGAGCCCAGGGAGGGCAGCGTGTCTGGGGACCCCCTTGCTTCTCTTCCAGACTGGCCACAGGGAGAGTTTTTCCTTCTCCCTCTTTCTCTCTGTCCTTTTGCTTTTTGTTTTTACCAAAAAGCAATTTTTACCATTAGAGTGAAATGTACACTATCAGCTATGTCTCAAGAGTAAATCTTTAGACAGGTAGGTCTGTCTCAACATCTTCTGTGCAACAGATGGGAATGCAAGCCAGCTTTATATCAGTTTTCTACTTCCTAGGTTGCGGGTGAGTGTTGTGTTACTCACATCCACTCAAATGTATTAGACTTCAAAAAATACTCTGTCGGTCATTACAGCATCCAGGATAGCCAGACTGCCGTTCTCCCAGTCTGACTTCACTCCTCAACAGTTTCACCCCTGCCCCGTTCCCTTCTCCTTGCCGGCAGCGTTATTCTCCTGCAGGAACACTACAAAATCCCATCGTATCTGTCTCACGGGCTCAGACTATCACAATGCAAAAAGGACAAAAGTTACTCCATAGTTTATTCAATTATAATTATGTGTTCCTAAACTGGAATTGCCATTGAAGTTAATTTTTTTTTCACATTAAGTTGGTAGTGATTTATAAGAGCCCTGAACACCAGTTCATAACTAAAAGGAGATTTTAATATAAAAAGAAGTAATGAACATTAAAAGAAATGGTTGATCTAGGTCATCTGACAGAGGCATAGAGTTCCTGAAGCTACTAAAACGCTATATATTTCAGGAAAATTATGTGGCCATTATTTCCCCTCAAAAGAAAAGCTGAAACAGAAATATTGCCCTTTATCAGACATCAGAAAATCAAGGAGAGCTCAGTCAGAAATCCTTATGAGAATGGGCCTCGTTAGTGGTGCTGCTCAAAAGTACTCATTTTCTTTATTACAGTGTAACAAAGAGATATGCATACTTAGGGTATTTTCACGTCTCTACTCAATATCAAGCCTTCATCCTTTCGAAATTCCTTATTCAGTTATGTATTCTAGTTTCCTTGCAAAATTAGCCTGAAACACAGCATTGACAATAGCAATCTGCATCTGGACATTTACATTTTTGTTGCATAAAAGATGCATCTTGGATTTGATGCCATTTTATATGCTAAATTCTGCTTACTGGCAGTGTTAACAGCCAGAAATAAGACAGCTTATATTTCAGATGCTCCCGTAAATGTCTCTAGCTTTGTGATCCTATTAGTGTTTCTGTATACAATGTGAAACACATATTACCTAACACTTCATACTAGCATTTAATTATCTAAGAATATTGTATATATTAGTTTTTAAAATATAGCTCTGAGGATCATCCTCCCACTTGAAAAGCTGAGGAACTAAGGATATGAGGGCAAATGACTTCCCCTTCTGCAGACAGTCAAGTGGAACAGAATCCAGAATACTGGAGTTCCCAGGCCTGCCAGCAGATACTAAGTTTTCCTTTCCTTCTAGAAACATTATGGAACTCACCTAAAACAAGCAGCTGCAACAGAGAAGTTTTCTGTCACTGTCTTACCATCAGCAGTGCTACCAGAGGATGACTTTGTTCTAGAGACTTCTTAAGAAGGCATTTTTTTTAGCATGGAAACAATATATGCCTGAATCTTTCAGGGAACACTGACACAGCTCATTTCACTAACCATTTCCTCACTTTTTATCTCAAATGAAATTTTCTTCCCTTGCCTTTATTAGGAAATTGTTCTGTTTGAAAGGTAGAGCAGCTATGACAAAGGCAGGAAAGCGCAGCTCCACAATCTGCTGATTCATGATTTATTCCTGCTCTTGGGCTATTTGCAGCTGATGGATTTTGTGATCAACTCCAGCTCTGGTACCAAGAAACGGTTTTGGCAATGGTCATTTCACGATCTACAAATTTGTCTGCAAAAGGTCTGACCTAGTGCATTAAAAACTGAACATATAGAGGCTGAAGTGTAGAAAACATCACCAATGTAAATTAAAAGCAATCCCCAAATCAAAGCTTGTATTAAATAAAAAGTTATATTAAAACAGAGTAACTGACATCAGAAGTAGGATCATGTACTATTTCAGAGATAGCTTTGAACCTGTGATCATAAATTTTAACAGGACTGCCTCCTGCTTAGTGTTTGCAGTCATGTGGGAGCCCTAAGTTTATTTTCTAATAGCAGGAGCAGATGTTCAGCTGATGTGAATCAGCAAACGGCCACTGAAGCCAGAGGAACTACTTTTAATTTGCACCATCTGGGGATCTGTTTTGCAGTCTCTCCTTTTGAAGAAACAGAATATTGTGCATTATCTTATAACTAATCACACAGTAGCTTCCAAAAAATGAAAAATACCTAGAGCCTTTAACTAGAAAAAAGTGCTCATTATATGGTGTTTCAAATTGAAAAAGGCCTTGTGGGAGGAGATCCTCAAGGTATCTGTAATACTCAGGCTGTAAGTAAGCACAGGAAAGCAAGTCCGGCAAGGGACAGTGTTAAATGAATGAGAGCACTAAAACTAAATTGGCCTAGTGACATCAACAGGCCTTTGGCTTCATTAACATCTGATATGGGCCGGCACTGAAACCAAGATCAAGAACATCTCTCAGTAATTTTAGTGTCTTGTACAACATGATTAAAGTGTTATAAATGGAAAGGCATTGAATCCTACTACGTTTTGGACATTTTAGGATATTTTAGGCTGATTTTCTTTTTCAGTTCTGTGCAGATCATTACTCTGAGAAACTATGATGCTAGAAAGTGAGTTTTTAAGTACCACTCCAACTAAAGAGCATTTTTTTCTAAGTATACTTTTTTTTTTTCCTAAATACAAAAAGCTAAAATATAGTGTAATCGGTAGTTCTAAATTGACACAGAAAAATAAAGGGGACACATGCACAGGAACTCTACAGCTTTTGAATACAACAGAAGCGTCCCACTGCACAACAGAATGACCCCTGAGTGACAGAGTGAATGTAGCCAAAAGGTAGGAGAGCTGTTTAAGCATTTGTGTTCCAAATCTTTTTTTTCCTACTGTCATCCAAAGGACTTCAGCCAACTTTCATCAAAAAACAACTTTAAACCAATAGGTTAGGGTAACAATTTGAAAAACAAGTTGAAAAACTAGCTGAAATTATTGCATATCTTTTTTTTAAGTGAGGAGGGAAGCAGGGCAGAAGGCTGGATATAATTTAAGAGTTAATAATTCATTCAGTATTAATATGTCTTTCTAGCTCAAAACAGATGATGTGCATCCACGCCAGATGTATCGTCAATGCATGGTCCATCATACTGCTGATTTCACATGCCTCTAGACAACAGAAAGAGTAAAGGAAATGTCAGCAGTGGTAGCAGGATTTGTTGTAGATGCTGCAGATACTCAGTGTACAGCCTTTTATTACAAAATGGCATACAACTGGGGCAAAGCATACTTGAGCAACTAATTAAGAATCAGCTAACAAAGCAATTGCTCAGGAACGAATTTCAACTTTGTGTGAACATTTTCTGAGAGAGAAAAAATTACAGTCTGGCTCAAGTAGTTCAAATGGGTAGAGTAAGAAAACAGCAGAAGAGAATATAGAGGCTCAGGCAAAATCAAGCACTGTACTAAAAGGCGACATCCTAGAGGTAGTAGCTGCTTAATGGCACATCTAAAAAAATTATTCTATCACAGTGACATAAGAGAAGACTAAATGCAAAAATAGCGTTCAGAGAGTAGAAATCATATTTTCTCCTAAATCTAACCTTAAAAAATGTGCTGTCTTTTGCAAAAAGTATGTCTTTGAGTTATCTCCCCTGAAAGCAGCTTGTGGTTGTTACTTCAGCGGGGGAAGTCTGAACTGCAAGCGTGGCATCTGCTGCTCACGACCTCTTGCCGCATGGTGTGGGGTTTGCGCTGGCTCCTGCTAAGGGTTCTGTGCTGACTTGCCTCTGGGATTGTTATGCCTCCACCTGCCCGCTCCTTCAGCAGAAAAACTCTGTCAGCACCTCTAGCTCTTTCTAGAAAAGGCTTTTCATGCTAAGGAGCTACAGCAGAGCACTCCAGGGAAAAGTGAAAACGATGCAAAAAAGCTGGAGTTGCTTAATGGAGCCTGAGAAAACCATGGTGCTTTACTTGGATTGGTCCTGTTCAATCTTCCATAGGTTACTTTTTGTAATAATGTCCCTTTTAAAATATAGTCCCTATTCTGTGAAGCTCAATTTTGTATATTTATTATTTGTGTGATAGTTTTTTATGTCTTTTTCACCTGGTGCAATATTCACAGCTGACCCCAGTTTAAGTTTAGGTATTATTTGATATGGCTGTTTCAATGTCCAGCAAGTAACAGTTGGATTCCAGACTTGGAGACGCTCTGTGTAAAATGAAAACAAATAGCTGTGTTTGCATACCAGATGAAAGATTATCATAAAACAACCTACCAGCAGTCTAGTGGTCTACTTTTTTGTTAATACTAGCTATTCTATTTTTATAAACCCTAGGATTAATGAGAATTTTTCTATGTGCAACACAAATCTTCTCAGCTTTACATAATATTTTGTTTCTTATACTAGGGAGATAGGTTTACTTGCTATGAAAAGCCATCTGCAGTAACTCATTTTACCTGAATGTATGTTTAGGGCAAAAAATATTAGTAAAAGATTTCAGATCAGTTTACATTATTACTTGAAAGAGACTTTCAAGATAACTTGATAATTACACATTTTCTAACTGCATAATGAAGTGCAAAGTTCACAAATTATAAACATGTTACCTGTTTGTAAATATAAACTATTTGTAACATAAATCTATCTGGCTGTGTATACATATATGGAAGGGACAACAGTAGCTAAAAGCCATTTCAAACATACATATTCTGCCTTTTTTCTTTTTTTTTTTTTTTTTCTTTTTTCAGCGGTTCAAATGATCTCTGAAATCAGAATGGCCTCTCTATGATGTAGCTGCTTGGCAAGCCAGAATTTTCATATGACTGAGCACAATACCCACGCAGCATATCCTCTGTGTCAGAAACTTTGAAAAGTGACAAAATTGGCTCCTTGCATCAGCTGGAAACTTCTGTAGTGGAGAAAAATCCCTCCTTGCCAAATGGTATCTCCTTTCTAGCACCTATACATTGCCAGACAGCTCAAATCCTACACAAATTATAACCAACCTCAAGCTACTCTAACTTTATGTTCAGGTGCCAGGAGCAAATAATTTAGAACCACTCCTTAATGAGAGGTTAAGGCAGCTCTCGGTATCTTTCCTGTTATTGCTTGAAGGATCGGAAGGTGAGCAGAACCTAATTCACATCTTTATATTTGCATTACTATTATTTTCCAATCTGAGAAATATGCAAAAATATAAAAAGATACAGAGCTTTGTAATATAGTATCACGTGAAGTTTGAACATTATCATACCAAGAAAATTTGCATTATATACATAATTTATTATGTTGTAGGCACCTACATTTAGCCAACACATATCCTTCTGGGAGAAACTAATTTAGAATCAAAATATCCATTTGTTTGTTGTTGTTTTTTTAAAGACAGCCCAATGCCACGAGATCAAGAATTCAGAAGGGAACTGGTCTATTCTTCAAAATTGGCCTTCTGAGTGCTGGGAGATTTGCACCGCAGATCTGAGGTAAAATCAAACCAATACAAAAATAACATGGTAATTGTTCCTCTGAGAGCTAAACAGATTAATTAGACTACAGTTAAACAAAATGCACTTGATTAATCTCTGATTATGTCTTCACTGAAGTCACACTATAAATTATTCTTCAGATGATACCAGACCAAAAATACAGATAGAAGACCATTGAAGGATAGTCTTCCTCCAAACGTACATAATTTAGTAAGAGCGAAACATGTTCTTGTGTTTCATATGAAGGTACACAGTAAGAAAACTATGCATGCCAGAATGGTATGTTAGATCTGATGATGCACCAATGTGATTTTAAAACAGGTCTGGATTTGAAGGAAGATTCTTCGAGGTGATTCTCTGTTATTTTCAAATGGTTACTCATAAAATAACATGATTATCGCTCAGTCCCTTGTCTCTGTCAATCTTTTGCCAAGAACACAGAGGGAAGGTCAACACAGGGATGACTTCATTAAAAGGTCATTGTTACTAGTTAGGGCATTGAGTCAGTTCTGGTCGCTAGAGAATGCGCTGGCTTTCCAATCCCATCTTTCCCAAACCACACCCTACGTAATCAGTCAGTGCTAAGCGTGGCGACAGTGGGAGGTGGTAGAGGTGGGATGAGCATGCATACGTTTGGGTTAGCAAAGACATGGGAAAGGTAGCTATGAAATGAGCAGTGATGGAGCAAAACGGTTTTTCTTTCCTTTCATAAACTTCTGGGGTGGGTCTTAGACACTGTGTATTTTTTACCTTCATAGCTTGACTAGTTATAATCTCAAGACATGGTCAGGAATGTAACACGCTAGTACCAATGTACTAGAGTCCAATTTCATTATTAATAACTACATTCTGCTGAGACAGAGCCTCAGTTGTGCTTTAAGAGACTGATTCACAAAGAAACCTTTTGGGGCCCACAAAATTTTGGAATTCATTCTGCAAAAATGTTTCTCAGGAACACTAAAATTATTCCTCAAAGGAAGTGACACTACAACTAACCAGCACATTATTGATAGATCTGTAAAATATATTTAATTTTGAGACCAATGACTTATGCCATTATGTAATAGTAACTTTTCAATACTTTATATTTTCAGATAAAATTGCAAGGCAATTTTACTTGTTAAAATTCTCATATTTCCTCCAATCAGTGCATAATTTCCTCAGAAGGAGCTGAACTTTAAATGTACAACTAGATGAGCCAGTCGGAATAACAGATTCATAGTGCTGTGTCCTGAATTTTCACATCTTTTGTAATAGTTATTAGTTAAACTTTTGTTATTTTTAGGTATCTCTTTCTGGATTTCATACCCTTATTATGTAAAAAGCTGTGGTTCAGCAAAAACAATTAGAGCATGGTTGCCAGTATAATACTATTTCCATCATATCAACTACATGATGACAATAGGTATGTTCAGCTAAGGCAATTTCTAAGATGACAGAGAATAAAAACTACGAAGGATTTTGCACGTCCCTGTGAAACATACAACACAATCTTTAATCACAAAAGGAAGCAGTGTTAAAATATGCCTGAAAATTAAATCAAAAGTAGGGATTTTTACTTCAGTTAATTCAAACCATTCAGACGTAAATACAGGGTTATAAAATAAACTCAACGTGACAAAAGCCATAGCAAACATAAGATATTTCCAATTTGCTAACGCAAAATATTTTACCTGCTGATCATCTCCTTAAACAGTAAGTGCAGAAGCTAAAAGCAATGAGAAACTACCTGTCAATTCTATTCAACTGATTTAAAATTAAATGATAGAATTTCGTGTCTCCCAGACTTCACACATTTCTACTTTTTACATATTTTAATATTTTTCTTGTTTCTTTACTAAAGGCTTCCTTCTGAAATGACAGCATCAATTTGAAATACATTAATTTTGAAATGTGTATGGTGTTGGGATGGTTGTACTTTTATAATATCCTGTTTTCTTAAGGCAGCTGTGCTGTGATACCAACCAAAATAAATAAGAGCACTGGCTAAAGAGATGCTCTTTTTTTCTGTTTCTCTATGTAGGCTTCTAAACCATTGTCAAATGGACAAACTGCATTATTTTTTAAAATGTAAATAGCCATGTCAAGAAAATGTCTTTTTTGTATATCCAGACTGCAATGTGAAAGGTTTGCTGTACCTACACCAGCTTTGAACAAAATGTCTTACATATTGGTAGGCAAGTAGCTATGCCTATATGGAATACCATCAGGACTAATTAACCCTGACTAATTTACCCTACTCATATTGCTGTGACATTGCCACTACATTTACGCAACAGATGTGGCTGTGGTGACTCAGACTTCTGTCACTTTCAGTCTTGACGAGAACCCTTTCTATCAAGAAAGAAGCCTCATCCCCTGAGAAATCTCCCGGAGATAAAACACACAGTAGCTTGTAGTCCGAAAGATCACCATCTTTGTGTTTTCACAAAGAACTAAATCAAGTTCTCTTTTCTGATAGTCATAAGTCTCTGAGCAACTTAGTTTACACACTTGGGAGACTGCCATCTCCCATCTTAGATTTGACTTTTCTCAACAAGTATCATGGAAAATCATAAGGCTGCTGATGAAATGAGCTCTACCAACATGCAGGACTTAACAGAGAGGAATCCTCACAACCCCTGACTTAGTTTTCCAATCATTAACAATGAGTACAAACTACATGCAGGATCAGGGAAGTATACATTCCGGTGAGTGCTTCTAGTTATGTGCAGAGGTACTACCTTCTGGATCGAGTTATAGAAGTAGGAAAAAATTTACCATTCTCTCTGCTCTGAAAGTGTATCTATCTATTTCTCTCAATACTCTTTACCACATTTCAATAAAAATTATCCAGGTTAGCTTAAACAGTTTGGATAGCAGCTTTTTTTTCTAATATTCTGGAAGACTGGAAGGAACGGGTATTACTCTGAGCCTATTTTCCTCACAAGTTAAAGCTGTCCCAAATGTCACAGGCATTACCAAGTGAGCTCTGAGAAGAAAAAACACTGGATATTTTGTAAATAAACCACTTTGTTTTCCTGGCAATTGTTGATCTTTCTACCTTTCCAGAAACCTGCAGTCTGATCACCTGCATGACAGAAAAGCTATGGAATTGGGAGATATCTTTTGTATTTCTGAAGAGTCACAGTCAAGAGGCAATAGCTTATCAGATGTGAGTTCCTGATAAATAATTTTTTATAGTTAGGATTTACTTGAATGAAGACAGGGACATACTCTGATAGCCACAGTATTTGGTGTAAACAAAATGTCTCGGTCTATATTCAAATAAAGCACATGCATGCAATTTTCATGGCATCATTCCCTTTGCTGGTATGTCAATGCAAATTCAGGAATGACTTTTTGCAGCTCACCACAGTTTGCATAACACATAGGTAACGTTGCTTGTTATAAAGCACCCTGGAAGGAAGCTTTAAGTCCCAGAAGGGAGTTTACAAACATAGGTAACACTGATGACTATACTCAAACATGAGAAGCCTATGTGGTGAAAGCTCGTAATTAGTTTGGTAACAGTGTCCACCTACATCACCTGACAATGAGTTACAGCAGTTATTACTGGCCAAAATCCACTGCCACTAAAGCTGAGTGCCATCATCAAACTGGTAGGACGTTGGCCTGTAAAAAATTCTGAGATTGCAGAGTCCAAAAGATGACAGCAATGTATTTTGGGCCCAAATAAGCCAATATGGCCTCTTTTCATGATGCTAAGAAACTAGAAAGATCCACAAAATCTGATCTTACTGAAAAATAATGTTGCTCCCAATGCTGACCATCCCTATCAGAAATATTCTCACCAAGCCTTGCTTGCGAACTTGGTCCACAGCTGCTGTGCAGCATAAATGAGCACATTGCCCAATACGGTGGAATCCTGCAGACACGTCTGTGTATAGATGTTAATTCTTGAGGAGAGTTTACTCATCGTCTCCAAAGAGGCTGCCAAAATACCTGCTGCTGTATCCTGTGCCTTACTTCCATTTTCTTTCCAGAATCAGCTGTGCTTAGGGCCAAAGTCTAGTAAAGAAAAGTGGTTTGGAGTAAAATCTGGACCGTGCCAAACGCGACAGCTGCAGTGGCTCCTTTTGCTGAGTCTTTGCCAAGTACTTTTGTGAAAACTTCATAGGCATGACAGTGCTGAGCACCGGTGCGCTGCCGGGCCGCCGCCCCTCTCCTCTCCCCTCAGGTAGCTCGGGGAGCCGGGCACCCCATTCCTGCGGCCACAAGTGGAACAGTTTTATTTAAAAAATAAAGAAAAACAACCTTTATTTTGGGGTTTGTTTTTTTTTTAAGCTGGCATTAAAGTGGCGCGGGGCGAGGCGATGCGATGCCTCCGGTCCCCCGAGGGGAGCGAACGCAAAGTCGAGTGGGGGGAAGGATAGGTCGCTGTCGTCTTTCGCTTCGCCTGAGAAAACGGCGAGCATCAGGCGGGCCCGGCCGCCCCCCCTCCCGGCCCGGAAAAAAAAAAAAAAAAAAGCCACCCAAAATGGCGGCGGCTGCTGAGGGGACCGGCCGAAACACCTCGAAGGGTTCCCCTCCCCCCACCCAACCAGCCCGCGCGCGCGCGCGCGCGCCGTCACCGCCCGCGTCACGTCCCCGCGGCAGCTCCCTCCCCCCTCCACCTCCCTTCTGCCTTATTGGCCCCCGGGCTGAGGCACCGCGACCAATCGGCGGGCGAGGCCGGCCGGCCCAAAGCGAGGCTTGCCCCCTCTTTTCCCCTCCCCTCCCC